>NC_056725.1:1889809690-1889917190 GCF_019279795.1 Protopterus annectens
TATATCTTAATGGACAATGTAACAAGCTACACTAAACTGCACCTTGAAAGTAGATGATTTATTCATACAGCATCCGTTTATATATTGCATGTGAGTGCCGGGAAAATATGCAGCACTTTAATAATAGCATTTTAATGTTAGATTGTGAATAATGATAGCTGTCTGTATAAAAAGATTGTGATTGCAGTATCTCAGAGAATTCCACATATTGTAAGGTACAGTGATCATGATGTTGGTATATTTAAACAACAGGGCGATGCAGGGTGCAGACCACTATGTCTGGTGGTACAGTATAGTGAAGCCCTCTTGAAAAATCACTTTAAGAATATTATAGTGAGTTTTGAACTCAGCGTGTGAGTTTATTCTTTCTGTTTTTAGCCTGATTTTATTTTATATTTCAAATCTTTATTCTAGAGACATTTTACAGTAATGGGTGTGCCACCTTTGCTGCCCATATATGAGCTACAACTGAAGCCATTATTTGTGGGTTTTCTCAGTTGTAAAAGATTGAAAAGCATGGTCAGTCTCATGGCACATGACATGGAGTATCAAATAAGTTAAACTTAGATGGGAGAAAAGGAATCATGATGATGGTAGGCCAGGCAATTTCAAACACGATGGTCTTACATAAAAGAACAAAAAAATGTATTGCAGACCAAGGTAAATGGGCAAAGGTGTGCTTGCCTGCCTACTTTATCAAAGGTGAGTGTCTTGATCTTTGATTTGAAATGATCTCTGGTCATGACTATGTAACCTCTTAATCCTTACCAAAATGATCATAAACTTGGCAACTCAAAGATTACAGATGTTGGCAGACTGCACAAAAGCTATACATATGTGAACAGTTAATGTCAGTGATCATAAAGTAAACAAGCAAATTATGGGATTAACCCAGCAGGTTTAGAGATTATTTGACTAACTACCACCTCAATGAGAACAAGTTCAACTGATTTCAGCTTAATCGTACCTGTTGGTAGTTCTCAGTGACCAACCAAATGTATCTGTAAGAGTACATCACTCTCTGTTCAGTCACTCTTCTGTGTCCTATACGTGTTGAACATTTAAATGGACAGAACTTGCAGCAAAATCACATTCCAAAGTTAGGAAATTCCAGTCCCAAATTCCCAAATTGCCATTCCACCTGTGTTATTCATTTATGCATACATGTATGTATGCATGTATTTAATTTTATTACTTTGGCTATATAAAAGAAAACAAGTTAAATTGTTTGTGTTATATTGTTTACTGCCACTTTATACTGAAGAATGTTTTTTTTCATTTTGTACCACTGTCAAAGTTACAGTCATTATTCACATCTTTTAGTAATCATTCCCACTCATTTCTCTGAATCTGTTACTAAAAGCTCTTTGCATTTCATTTAGGTCACCCATTCTGAAAATAAGCAATATTTTAAATGTATATTAAAATTTGAAAAACTGTGAAGAATGCAAACTATTGGTAGTTATTAGCTTAAAATGTTGTGATGGCAACATAACTGTTTTGGATGGTTAGGAAAGAGATTCAATATTGTTCATATTCTTAAATATGTAAAAGGATATCATTTCATATTGGTGAACAAATCTTGAGAGCCATTTATTGACAGAAGAATCACCTTGCTTTATATAAAAGCTCACAAATGAACAACTTAATTTGCTGCTGACTATATGAATCCATGTTCATTGCAGATAAATAAGGGTATAAGCTACAAATTATATTCATCCTGTAGAGATGGGTTTAATTCCTTCTGTGTCTGTTTGCCTGATTTATGAGTATGAGCCAGTCATGTAATTAGACAGTACTCCTACGTTAATGATAACAAATATGATAAAATAAAAATGTGAATAATTATTGAGATATAGTAATTTGTTAACAAAACTCTGCTATTGCTAATGCTATAAATGTAGTTAAATAAAAAGTGTTACAGTATAGACTGAGAGAACAAGTTAAGGGCAGCACTACTGATGCCTAATGAAAAGCCCCTGGTAACTAGCAGAGTTACTAATCCAATAAAACGATTGTGTCAGCACACAGGTTGCAAGTCCATAAAATGTTTATTGTATAAATTCCACAAGCACTTTCACCCTAACTCAGTTGTAGGGCTTTTTCAAGTGTAAAAACAGTGTAACTGTTCAATCAGCCATCTTTAAATAACTTCATTTTAAAAAAAGGCGCCAAAACCAGTCTGACCTAAATTTAAAGTAACCATGCACATTTTTACAACTGTCAAGTTTAAAAACACAAATAAATTCACTTTGTTTGCCAAACATTAATAAACTTGATAAAACTTTGAATAGGCACTAAAGAAACACTGTCATTTATACCTGGTGGAAATGTGGACGCCAGTCTAAATTGCCAGTAACTTTCTTTCTTTTTTAAGATGTTCTTCCAATCCCCCCCTCTAGTGTCCACTTTCACAATTTCAAGAATACCAAAGAAGAATTTATCAAAATTTTCACAAGCAATACTGTGTTTGTATAAAGCATTTGTATTCTTTGAATTTTTAATGTCGTTTAAATGCTCATATATCCTACATTTTAACATACGTTCAGTTTTACCCACATAGTAATAATGGCACGTTTTACACAGTGCCAAATAAACCACTCCCTTTGTCATACAGTTACCTTTTTTAAAAAACACCCTACTTTTTATACAATTGTTTAGAACTATACTAGGTTCCTGATAGATATATGAACAATAGTGACACATGCCACATGCCCTAGTGCCTTGTAATTCTATGGTAGAGAAAACTGGTTTGTTTTCTAACAACTGTTTTATATTTTGTCCTACCTTGTTTACAAACCTAGGGTGACTTCCCAGTTTTTTGTATATTTCTTCATTGGTTCTAAAAATATTCCAATTTTGTTTATAAATTTTGCGAATTTGTTCTGATCTGGAATTATATTGTAAAATACATGCTGTATGAAAATTGTCACTTGTTGAAGCATTGTCCATTCTCATTTGTGAAATACCTTCAAATAGTTGACTGTCACTTAAAAGAGGAAAATATTTTTCCCCCACCCGTTATAAATCTCTTCTAATATAGTATCCACTAAATCTTTTGGATAACTACGTTCCAAAAACATATTTCTCAAGAAATTAAATTCTGCTTTTAGATCTTCCTTATTGGAAGTCATACGCGCAAGTCTAATAGCTTGTCCTTTAACAATGCCTAATTTTTGTGTAAAAGGATGACTACTCTGGTAGTGTAAATAGGCATTGCAAAATGTCTTTTTCCTATAGACTTGTGACTTAAACTTTTTTCTTTCTAAGTCTTTGGAAATCAAGGTGTCCAAAAAGTTTATACTACTGGAATCAAAATTGAAAGTAAAAGACAAAAAACTAGTGCTGCTGTTAATATAATCTATAAATTTTGACATTTCATCTACTGTACCCCCCCATAGAATAAAAATATCATCTAGGTATCTAAGATATGTAAGTATGTTAGACTTATATTGGCTTTCAAAAACGTGTACCATTTCCCAGCCTAACAGAACTAAATTTGAATAGACTGGGGAGCATGATGCCCCCATAGGTACACCCGTTATTTGCTGGTAAAACTCCCCCTCAAAAAATAAAAAATTATTCTCCAAAACTATCTCCATTAATTCACATATTAATTTTGTCCTATCATTATTCAAACTTGAAAATTTGAATAAAACTTCTTCTACAAAGGCTAAACCCTCAACTTTTGGGATACATGTAAACAAGTCTTTGACATCAACAGTCAAAAATATAATTGTGTCATCATATACTTCTTGTTTAATTTTGCTTAAAAAATCCCAAGAATCTCTTAACAAATGGGGTACCTTTTGAATTATATGTTGTAAGTGTGAATCAATGTATACCGTAAGGGGGTGTATTTTGGACCCTTTGGCTGCAACAATAGGTCTAAAGGGAGGGTTTTCTGCATTTTTATGGATTTTAGGTATTCCAAAAAAAATAGGTATCTTAGGGTGCGGTCTGTATAAAAAATCATGGTCTTCCTTACTAATTCTGCCATCCAGTAAATACTCCTCTAAGTAACTATCTATCCTAGAACTAGATATATTGATCTGATTCCTCGAAACCAAAGAATAGGTACTGTCATCAAGTAGTAAATCCAACATAGCTCTTGAGTAATCCAGACTAGAGAAAATAACTATTCCCCCTCCTTTGTCTGGAACCATAACACGTATGTCACCATCACTTCTCAGATCCTGTAATAAAGTATACTCTTCCTTAGTTAAATTCTTTTCAATTTGTTTACCATGTCTAAATTCTTGATAAATATCCTCCATTACTAACTTCTCAAATGTTTCTATTAGGGGGTGAAGTGGCGGATTATAAACACTCTTTTTTTTTTATTTAATTTGAAGAGAATTGTCATTTGACAAGGAAGCATCTTGTTGGTTAAGATTAATACTAAGATTTAGTTTTCTAGTGTAAAGTTTTAAGGATAAAATGTTGTCCACTAAATCCCCACTATTTGATGGAATGAATTTTATACCCTTAGAAAACAAAGTAAAATAATCTTTTGTTAAAATCCTTTCTGAATAGTTATAGATACTAAAACCTTTATACTGGAAATGATGTAACCCGTTGTTGTTACTGTATATATTTAACATTTCAAATGATATAAAGAATGATATTTATTAATATTTTGTGTTTAAATTCGAGTATAAATTTGAAGTTTTTCTTATATTTTATTTATATTGCATATATTTAAGAAGAACACAGTTTTTAAAAAGAACATTTTAATTCATTGTGTAATTCATTATGGAACCAGGATGTATATACCTTTTAGAAAAGTAATTTTATAATAATGTTATGGTGACATCATTAATTGTTTAATTAGAGTGTTTATTTAAATGAGTCTTTTATCTCAAAGCATTGTTTCTGATGAAGTCTCACTTCAGAGATGAAAGCGCTCAAACCTGTTGCCAATCTGTTTTAATTTTTGTTATCTGGTGAATAAAGTGGAGTTTCTACAAGTATTTTCTAAGCCTTGGAGTTCCTGTCATAATACGACACTTAAGCATTGGATACCTATCTGACACACAGATACACATCCAGCAATGGTATGTACACCTGTGAGTTATGGTGCACAGTACATCACAAGGTTATGAATACCTGCACAGCAATGTTGTGTCCATGTATGCATTGTGTTCTGGGGGGGGGGGCATCACCTAATAACAAAAGACATGCATCAAAGCCATGTATACTGTTAGTAACAAGGACTGACTACACTTGCACTGCATGCTGTTGAGCAACACATGTCTTGCATGCTGATATGTGTGATATGACTGTTTTGCTTGTGATACTGTACCCCACCATCACCTGCTATTGTGTATGTTCTGTGATTGCTGGTGTTGTGTGTGTCTGCTTTCGGGAGCAGTGTAGTTTTGTGTTTGTGCATGTGTGCATGTGCACATGTGTGCATGTGTCCATGTGTGCATGTGCGCATGTGTGCATGTGTGCATGTGTGAATGTGGTCTGAAGTCATGTTCTGGTCTTAAAGTGTGTTTCCTGTTTTCCTCTCACAGGTGGCAAGGTGGGGCTGGTTCAGTACAGCAGGGAACCTGATGTCACTGGGATAGACAGTGATCATGAGGATAGGTGTGTTGAGACACAGGCAGGTTTGTCAGGGTCTGTTGTTGGGCCACCAATTGACAGTACACAAGTTTCCACCCCATCCATGCACACAGTCATACTGCCTGTACATCCATCATCACCATTGCCCTTAGCTGAGGGACAGTGTACGGCTGGCACTGGCCAGGACAGTGTAGTATTTATGGCACATGTATCAGGACACAGCAGCCATAGCCAGATGTCTGGAATGGTACCACATAGGCAGATGCCCAGGGGTTCTTGTCAGAGCACTGCTGGCCATCATGCCCCTGGCAGACATGCCACACCTCTTTCTACCACACGCATGTTCCAGACTGTGATGGAGGCACAGACACAAATGGAGCGGTACATCAGACAGGGGCTAAGGGCACAGAGGGCTCATCTGTAAATGACAGTATCAGTGACTTGGCAGGTGCCATACGTAACTACACTGAGGTCATTGATAGACGTTGGGGTGAGGCATTGGATGTCCTCCACAATGTCATGTCCATGTGTCAGGACAGTGCGGGATGGTTGAGACGTGGACGTGGACGTATGCCAGCAACATCACCAGCTGGAGGTCACCGTGGATGTCCAGCAAGTCACAGCCACTCCCGTAGTGCCAGTAACAGCCCCAGCAATGTTGGGAGGGGCTGTCCATAGACCATCCTAGCAGACCACATGCACATGGCTCTGGCCAGTCCCAGCAGGGACCTGGATCCAATGGACATTTGTCAACCTCTTCAGATAGTACCCAGTCTGGATTAGTACCTGATATTGTCTGTAGCACCCCTGCCAGGCACAGGTTCCATATCCGTGGCCAGAGACGGTGATCTGTAAAGCCTGCTAGGTACAGTCTGTAGCTGTCTCACAAATCCCCATATATGGCAGCCACATGGTGGAACTGTGTGCATGCAGACACACATACATAAACCAAAAACCTAGGGCAAACACATACCCGCACACATGACATCAACATTGGCCCATAACAGTACTCATGGCCCTCACACACACACTCACACACACATGTCGATTGTATGACTCAGTTTAGGCCTCTGGAAAACCAACAACACGCCCTGTGCATATGATGAAACCTGTGCCACCTCCTGTCATCTGTAACATTGATGCAGGAACAGGCTAACATGGTGCTGATGCACAGGGTGACTTTAATAAAGTATAGCAATGGTTGAATGTGTAGCATGTTGTCAGCAGTAATGTGTAATGATATCCTTGAAGGTGTAGCTGAGCAGGCATGATGCATTAAAACTGTAATTAGAAATGTTGTATTGTTTTCACCAGTGTTTATTCCAATTGTGTTTTGTTTGCCCATGTGCCACTTGGCTGATGTGTGTAGTTGTGTCAGCATGTGTTATACAGTGGACAATAAGTGTGGGGTGTGTGCAACACATGTTTGCAGGTGTCCATTTGTGAACATGGTGGAGGTGCACTGTTTGCATGTACATTCATATTGGACACTTAGGCAGGGTGACATGCCCTGTATTGGCCAGTGTTAACATTCCATAGTTTCTATTGGTGGCCAGTATGCATTGCACTACACACATTTTGGAAATTGAGTACGCATGTGTGTGTATGACTCGGGTTGACACTGTGCTGTGGGTGATGCTGTTGCTATCTGTCATTGGTTTGCATTACTAAGGTTAACACTGTCCCAGCTGCATAATCCTTTAGTAGTGCACACTGTTCACCTACAGGGTTGCATGGACCGTGCTATCACAAACACAAGAAATTCTCACTTATACAGTAAAAGTGCTTTAGTCTCATGGACCTCTGCCATAAACTAAATATATAATAGAAGGTGTGAAGTTGTACCAAAAAAGAGTTACATACCAAGAAGGGATAACCTCTCTGGTCAGTATCATTGGGAAAATACAAGCCCTCATTAAACATACAAGGCAAGCTTCAAAATACAAAATGGCAAGGATTCCAAAGACAACACTAAAGCTTTCTTTAGTGTTGTTTATAATCTACAGGGGAAACCTCAGATTGGGTCACAGTTAATGTAAATGGTCACAAAGTACACTTATCTGACTGACATTACCAATTTCTTGTCAGACAGTTTGAATGTGGATTTCAACACCTTGTCGTTACACAAGGGCCACATTTCCAGACCTGAAGAATGTAAAACCTGATGATTCACAGACACTCGAGTTAAAACATCTCTTTACCAAAGTCCAAACCACAGAGGCAATGGTACTGGACAGTGTCCCAGGCTGTGTCATACACAAGATGACATATGAAGTCACCACTCACCTAAACACTCTGTCCAGATGCAGCCTCTATACAGGTTACATACTTGTGGAATGACGCACTGTAATGGTGTTCACAGTCCACAAGTGTTGAGCTACAATGTCTTCTTCTTCTCCTTTCAAATGCTCCCATCAGGGGTCGCCACAGTAGATCATTTGTTTCCATTTCTTCCTGCCCTCTGTATCTTGCACTGTCACACCATCCACCTGCATGTCCTCTCTCACCAGAGCCATAAACCTCATCTTAGGCATTCCTCTTTTCCTGTTACCTGGCGGCTTCATCCTTAGCATCTATTTCACAATATACTCTGCATCCCTCCTCAGCACATGTACAAACCAACTTAATCCTGCCTATCTGGCTTGGTCTACTAACCTTATGGAACTCATTAACAGAGACATTATGAACCTGCAAACATTGCACCATACCCACTTAGGTTCTCTAAAGGCCAGATCATGGCTTCTACACCTAGTAGACTTCAAGCCAGTTAACAAGGCTATAGGTGAGGGAAGGGAGGTCCACACAGCCAAGCTATAGCTCACCAGCAATTCATACCCATCCCTCATTCTGGTATTATACATAACCTCAACAGACTGGCCATAAACAATTGTTAGATAATGGATTGACAACTGACGCACAGATGTAGGACACACAGTAACATTTTCAGCCTCCATGTACAATTCTATGCCAGTAACAATTTGAATTCACCTGCACTCAATCCTGGGACCACTCCTGTTTGGCATATAGCTTTCTTAGGTACAAGCAAACACAGTAGGGATATGTCTGCCCATGTTTGATGAAAATGCATACTGTGGGCTATACTTTATTCTCCAGATGACACAAACATTCTCCAAAAGGGTATCATAGAGGCAGATACCTGGGGTCAAACTCATGCTGTAAAGCTATAAGCCAAAGATAGCATAGTTATCCACTTTTAGAAAACAAAGTATCCCCAGAGTACCACATAGGTAGTAGCCCCCAAAATGTGGAACAGGTACTGATGTATACATAGTGCCATGTGTTTAGTCATCTCTCCTTTGATAATCACATTACCAAAGGGTTTTGGAAATCCTGCTGTGGAGCACATAAGCAATAAAGGGTTTGCATGCAGATCCACAGAGGTTGTTGCACACCTATAATGATTAGTCATCTTTGCCAGACTTTGCTTGCTTTGGAACAGGATTCAAATATACCTCAAGGATAAACTCTCACTCACACTCTTCAATAGAAACCATGATGAGTGGTTGTGAAACAGAAGACATAGCCCAGGGATCACTGCGGTGGCTAAGCTTGTCACAAGCATACAGAAGTGACCTAAGGTCTGGAAAGTGCCAGCACACTCTGGCAAAGATAACATGGAGAAAGCAGAGTACCCACCTATGAAATTATTGAGGTCATATGTATGTATATGGCTTTGCCCCACAGCTACCTTACATGTGTAATGCACATACAGTTGCCATTGTGATATGTCATACACTAGAAAAATCAAAATCCACTCCACATGGACCAATGGTGTCACACACACACACAGTCAGCAAGTGCAAGATTCAAACTCCTTCCTAACTACATTATGATACTGCAGCAGTATGCATTTATATGACGTGCTATACACATTAGTGGGATTTCAACTTTCCACAGGTATGTTTGTAGGATGGTGACATCATCAGACTTGACAAAGATGAGTATACCACTTTTAAAGGGGTGTGAGTAGTCTCTGAAAAGGTTGCTCCTCCCCAGGAAGGCACACACAGTTGGCAAGTGCAGGATTCAAACCCCTACCTAACTACATGATGATACCACAGCAGTACACATTTACATGACGCGCTATACAAATTACTGAGATTGCACTTTTCCACAGGTATATTTGTAGGATGGTGACGTCATCAGACTTGACAAAGATGAGTATACCACTTTTAAAGGGTGTGAGTAGTCCAAAAAGGTTGCTTCTCCGCAGGGAAACACACACACTCACAATTGACAAGTGCAAGATTCAAACCCCTACCTACCTACATTCCGATACTACAGCAGTACACATTTACACGACACACTATACACATTGCTGGGATTTCAACTTTCCACAGATACATTTGTAGGATGGTGACATCATAAGACTTGACAAAGATGAGTATACTACTTTTAAGGGGTGTGAGTAGTCTCCAAAAAGGTTGCTCTCTCCCCAGGGAGAGACAGACACATACACACACACACTTGGCAAGTGCGGGGTTCTTAATCCAAACTAAGTATGTCTTTACACTTCAGCAAGCAATATGGAGTTACAGGGTGCAATACAGACATTACTTGCTGACAGTTTGCCCAAAAGTTTTTTCCACATTTGCTAACCTCAGCAGGCTTATCATACTAGGTGTATTGTGAGTGTATTGTATGCATAGGCCATGGCCATATCATATATGGGTTGATGCACCACATGCTGGCACACACAGGGTCAAACCGGTGGCTAAGCTCTGTCAACCCAATACTGGACAATACAGTCAAGAGGAGTAGGGTCATACAACCACAACACCAACAGTCTCACATAGACCTACAATATAAGCACCAGCAAAACACACACATAAATACACATTACCATACTCGGAGAATACAAATATTATTCTGAAAAAGAGAGAGTGTCCTCCTAAGCAGACAAGCAAGCAACATGCACCTCCAAGCACACACCAGAAAAAACATAATACACCAAAGCAGTGTGCCTCACAACAGGCCCTAAGGCAAAACAACATACCCAACACACTAGTAATATGTGACTCCATAGTCAGGCACACAGATGTTCCACTCACTCGGCTGGACAAGGGGAAGGTTACTGTCAGTTGTCTGTCAGGTGCTATGATCTGCCACATAACGCAAGCACTTACATCACTCCAGAACAGGTACATATATGACGTGTTCTTTGTATATGTCAGTGTGAATGATCTGAGACATACCTCCTAGGACAACATGACAAGAGATATATAGTAGCTCTATGATCATGTAACCCAGGCTGGTATGACCCTGACCTTGAGTAGCATCTTACCTTCACCTACATCATACTGCAATATAACAGAAAGATGATAAACTTCAAGAATTGGCTGAGCTTCTGGTGTCATTCAAAGGGGATCCAGTCTCTGTCTGCCTGTGATGACATGATAGACAAGCCTTGTTGCTTCGCTAGAGATGGTTTGCACCTGTCACCCCTATGCTTTTGAATACTGGCCAATGCTCTTTCTGTCCCCATATTACCTTTTTTAGGCAAGGCTCAAAGGTTCATAGGTAGGTACTAGGCTATCGACCCTGGGGCCTATACAAGCCCAGCCAAAAATGTACCCTGGCTTTTGCCACCCGAGAAATGTATTTTCCTGTGCCACTGTCGAGCAGAGACACAGAAGCGATCCCCGGGGTGAATTTCCTATTTCCCATCCAATCAGCAAGATTTTTCTTGAAGAGTGCTAATGAGGAGCTTTGTTTGATATAGATAGGTAGTTTATTCCAGAGTATGGGAAGTCTCTGGGACAGCAATCTATCCCTCTGGCATGTTCTGTTTATTGTAGTGACAAGGTTTAGGTCCCTAGAGCACGTAGCTCAGAGGGATTGGGATTTCTTTAAGTGCAGCATGTCCAACAGCTCTGGGTTTGACATAGCTTTGTATGTTAGGCAGCGATCACCTCTGAGTAGGAGATATGCGACGAAGTAAAGCTGGAGTTTTTTGAGACGGTCTGTGTAGGGCATGTGTTTGAGGCCAGTAATCCTCTTTGTGAGGTATTTCTGTGGCCTTTCCAGTTGTTGTAGATGTCTTATGAGGTACATACCAAAAGGGGTGTTGTACTCTATAATGGATCTAATGAGTGATGAGTAGAGGGGAACAATGACCTCTTTTTTTCTGCATGAGAAATCTTTTGTGATGAGGTGTGCTATGTAGAAGGATTTCCTGACTACTGTGGCGATGTGATTATCAAAGGAGAGACTACTGTCCACCTGTGTCCCAAGGTCTCTTATCACACTTTCAGTGTTAAGTATACTACCGCCTATGTTGTAGTTCATGGGTACAGAGTTTTTACCAAAGGGGATGACAATGCACTTTTTGGCATTGAGCTTGAGGCCATGGCTTTGACACCAGGCATCGGTCTGAGGCTCTTTTGTAGGATGTCCACATCATTAGTAGTTTTGATTATGGCTCCTAGTTTGCAGTCATCTGTGAACTTTATTACCCAAAGACCTTCTGTGTTAGCCTGTACTTCAGAGAAGTAGATACAAAACAGGACAGAACCCAGGACTGAACCCTGTGGTACTCCACTTGTCACTGGTCTGAAGTTGGATTTGGAGTCTGCTACTTTCAGAGTGTGGGTTCTGTCAGTGAGCCAGTTGGCAACCCATCTTGTGACATAGGGATTTATACCTAGTTTAGTGAGTTTATCTATAATTCCAGAGTGGGGGATGGTGTTGAAAGCCTTGGCAAGAACTAGATAGGCTGTGTGAACCACCTTACCCTTGTCTACGGCTTTGGTGACTGCTTCAAAGAAATCTATCAGGTTTAGGAGACATGATCTGCCTTTTACAAACCTGAACTGGTTGAGATCCAGAGTTTGGACATTACCAATGTCTTTGTTTATAAGTTCCATGATGATACGTTCCATGGCCTTGCAGACCAGGCTCATCAGGCTAATGGGGCACTAGTTCTCGGGGTCTGTGGTGGATCCCCCCTTGTGTAGTGGGATAACCGTCGCTGTGTGCCATTCAGCAGGCACAAAGCCTGAGGTGAGGCTATGATTGAACATGGTACTTAGATATGGTGCCAGTTCATTCTGTAGTTCGTGTAGAATGCAGCCTGGGATGTTGTCTGGTCCCATGGATGCTGTGTTCCTAGCTTTGGAGAGTGTGGTTTTTACCTGTGCAGTCGTGATTACAGGAACTTTGCATTCTTCCTATATAGAGATGGGCTCTTTAATGGGTGAGAGGGGGGTAAAGTTAGCACTGAACCTATCTACCAGGATGTTAGCAATATCAGTTGGGTCTGTATAGTTAGTGCCATTCTGCAGTAACTCAGAACAGATCTGAGTGTTGTCATTGAGATTCTTTACATAGCTATAGAATGCTTTGTGGCTGTCTTTAGAATCAGTGGCGATTTTGTTTTCGTAACTAGCTTTGGAGGATTTTATCAGGAATCGCAGATTTTTACTGAGGCTGACCAAGGAGCTCCTCCACTCATGGGATTTTACTCTCTTTTGCAACAGTTTCTTCCTTCTGTTGTACAGTTTGTTTATGGCAGGGGACCACCAGATTGGCTTCCTTTTTTTGGAGGATAGCGTCTTGGTTCTGTTTGGGATAGCACGATCCATGCACTCATGTAAGTGCTTATAAAGTGCAATTGTGTAGGATTCAGTAGTTGTAACTGTACTGTCCATCTGCGTGGCTGTCATGAAGTTCACCACTTCTGTCTTAAGAAGCATGAAGTTGGCTTTGGAGAAATTTTTTAACATGGTTTCCTTAATGGGGGGGTGGGGGCAGAATGTGGATATGTAGGGTAATTAGCTTATGGTTGGATCATACCAATGAGGCAAATCAAACCCCGTAAACAACACAAATAACCACAAAGTGAGCTAAATGCTACTCATTGCCAGAAGTCTCAGCCTCCAAATGCACACACTCGAGGCACTTCTCAGTATGGAGAATACTGATATCTGTGCAGTAACAGAAACCTAGTTCAAGGCTCCAGAGAGCACATCAGCACTACCAGGATACTACTCATTCCATACCTTCCAGCATCAGAACCTGGATCATAGCACATAGGGTGGGGATGTATCCATATTTATCAAGGATACCTACACCACCCTCTACATCCTCTCTACAGGATACGTACCCATAGAATGTTGCACAGCAACATTCTTCCCACTCTACAGGGGTGGGGCCACAAATGACCCTTGGCATTCCCTCTCTATGAGCCTGATGAGTCTGATCTGCAAGGCAATGGAGCCAATCATAACGGAAGTCAACAATAAAGACATTGGGAACCTTCACACAGTTGAGCACACCCAGTTTGGCTTCGTCAAATGTAGATCATTCCTCCTGAACTGGGTTGATTTCTTTGAGACAGTTACCCAGGCTACAGATGATTGAAAGGACCTCCACACAGCCTACCTATACCCCACTAAGGCCTTTGACACCATTCCCCAGTCAGGTATCATAGATGAACTCACCAACCCGGGCATAAATCCATACATCACAAGATGGATTGCAAACTGGCTCACAGATAGATCCCACAAATTAAGAGTTGCTGACTGCATGTCAGACTCTAAACCGGTAACAACTGGTGTCCCCCAGGGTTCAGTCCTAGGGCGCCTCCTGTTTGGTATATACTTCTCAGAAGTACATGCCAACACAGGAGGGTTGTGGTTGACTACGTTTGCTGGGAACTGTAAAGTGTCTGCCTGTCTGCCATAATAAATTCCCTGGATGACACAAATATTCTCCAGAAGGGATTCTATGACACAGATGTGTGGTGTCAGAATCATGGCCTCAAGCTCAATGTGAAATAATGCATAGTAATTCCCTTAGGGGAAAACAAAGTACCCACAAACTACCACATAGGTGTTACCCTCTAAAAACTGACAAGGTAATAAGGGATCTGGGGACACAAGTAGATAGTCATCTTTCCTTTGACAACAATGTTGCCAAAGTGATTAGGAAGTCCTATGTGGCCCACCTAATCAACAAAGAGTTTGCATCAGGATCAAAAGAGGTAGTGGTGGCCCTCTACTCTTAAGTCATCAGACCCATCATTGAGTACAATCCACCATTTTGGATGTACTCGACTAAGCATATCCAGCAGCTGGAGAGACCACAGAGGTACCTCACTAAGAGGATTACTGGCCTCAAACAGTTGTGTTATGCAACACAACTGGTAAAACTAAATCTGTTCTCCGTTGCATACCGCCTACTCAGAGGCACACTCTGCCTAACATACAGAGCCATGTCCAACACATAACTGTTGAACATGCTCCATCTAAGGATAATAAAATTGAGTCGCACTACACACTTCAGGGATATGAACCTTATCACAACAATGAATACAACATGCTGGTAGGATAGAGTAACATCCCAGAGACTTGCCTTACTGTGGAACAGAGTCCCAATGTACATCAGACAGAGCCCCTCGGTGACACTCTTCAATAGGAACCTTGATGAGTGGATGGGAAACAGACAATTCACGCAGGCATCACATCAGCAGCCCCACTAGAAAGGGGCTTAGGGTACTAACTATTAGAACTAGGGCTTAGGAGACTAACCGATGGGGTGGTGAAAGCTGCACAACTTGCCAAGGTTAATATATGCCTTCGTGAAGATAGTCTACTACATACCTATGAACCTATATGGCAGGTACATGTCTACAGATAGTAGATGTGTACTTCATTGTACAGTCATGTTGTACAGCAGGCACATGCACCACATACACTGTAATGCTTACAGATACTGGTGGCTATTATGTACAGTGGGTGAGATGTGCACCTCATGTCTTTTGTGCCATTGGGATGTGTGCTGGGTGGGACAGTCTTGGATGGCTCCCTGTCATGATCACCCTCTTACACACATCTCTGCCCATCCATCTTCAGCTTATTATATTGTGTTCTCCCTACATATATAGGTACATTGGTAGGTGATAGGC
Organism: Protopterus annectens; assembly: GCF_019279795.1. NCBI lineage: Eukaryota > Metazoa > Chordata > Ceratodontiformes > Protopteridae > Protopterus > Protopterus annectens. The sequence continues at coordinate 1,889,825,190 of NC_056725.1, forward strand.
TATCTCCCTGAAGGTATATATTAGTATGGCCAGAGTGTGCAGCTATCACCACACATGGGGTTAGTTCCCTATGCCTCTGTGTTGTAGATGAAGTGATCCATGGTGTGACAGTTCAGTTTCACATACACTCATCAAGGCACCTCTGGAAGAGTGTCAGTGAGGGACTCAGCTTAATGTAGGTTAGGAGCCTGTTCCAAAGCAAGGGACGTCTGTGAGTTAGTAATGTATCCCTCCAACATGTTCTATTTATTGTTGTGATGATTATATCCCTAGAGCATGTGGCACAGTGAGCTTGGGTTTACTTCAGATAGAGCATGTACATCTGTTCTGCATTGGACATGGACCTGTCTGTTGGGCAGAGATCGCCTGAGTAGACAGTATGCAACAGAGTACAGATTGAGTTACTTCAGTCTTGTTGCATAGGGCAACTGTTTGAGGCCAGTAATCCTCTTGTTGAGGTACTTCAGTGGTCCTTCCAGCTGCTGAAGGTGCCTAGTCAGATTCATCGCAAGTGTGTCATGGTACTCTCTGATGGGTCTGATGACTGATGAGTAGAGGGAACCTCCTTTGACCTACATGCAAAGACTTTGGCAATTTGTGGGAACACATAGCATGATTTTCTAACCACTTTGTGAATGTGTTTCTGAAAGTAGAGATGACTATCCACATGTGTCCATAGATCCTTTATTATTACCTCCATATTTAGGGTGTTGGCACCTATGTGGTATTTGTATGACTGTAGCTCGAGGCCATAATTTTGACACCACATCTGTCTGACTGAGACCCATTTTAAGGATGTCTCTGTTGTCCCAAACATCGATTATGACAACCTTTTTGCAGTCATCCACAAACTTTGCAAACCATAGTCCTTGTGTGTTTGACTGTATTTCTGAAAAGTATACACCAGCCAGGAGGGGTCCCAGGACTGAGCCATGGGGGACAGCACTTGTTACCAGCTTACAGTCCAACACGGAGACCACAATTCTTACCTTGTGGGATCTATCTGTGCCCCAGTTGGCAATCCATCGGATGACATACGTGTTTATGCACATGTTGTTGATTTTGTGGATACAACATGTGTGTGGGATGTTGGAAAAGGGCTTTTCAAGGTCTAGGTAGGCCATGTGGAGCTCATTTCATTGATCTATGTCCTGGGTAACTGTCTTGAAAACTGTCTAGCAGGTGTAGGGACCATGATCTGCCCCTGACCAAACCAAAATGGGTAGGGTTGGGTGTTTGTAGGCTCCCAATTTATGAGTTCCATAATGATGGACTCCATGGCCTTGCAGATCAGACTTTTTAGGCTTATAAGACAATAGTTCCCATGGTCTGTTGTGCACCAACACTTGTGGAGTGTGGCAAACATTGCTGTAACCCATTCAACAGTTTCATATCCTGTACAGAGGGTGAGTCTCAATAGACTGTTTAGGTGCAGGGTCTGTTTGTTTTGGAGTTCACATATGACACAGCCAGGGACACCATGTCATCCCATAGACACCGTGTTTTTAGGTTTGGATAGAGCTGTTTAACCATTGTTTATGTGATTTCTGGGTTTTCACAATCTCCAGGTATGGTAATGGGCCCTTTTGTCAGTGAGAGGGGAGTAAATATGTATTAACCTGTCTGACAAGATGTTGGCAATGTCAGTCATGTACATGTATTCATTTACACTTTGCACTGACTCAGAACATATATGAGTTTACATTGATATTTATGACATAGCTAAAGAAAGCCTCATGGTTCTCTATGGACTCTTTGGCAATATTTTTGGCAGAACATGGCTTGGATAATGTTAGGAGTGCTCATTGTTTCTTGATGATACTAATCAGAGATTTATTGATCTTCTTTGGATTTTCACTTTCTTTGAACAACTTAAGTACTTGTATTACATAGTTTGATTATGACAGGGGGTCCAATATATTATATGGGTCTGTTTTCATATCACTATGTGCGCAAGGCAGGATTGGTGAATAGTGACATGTGTCTGGAATAAGAACTGCAACTGCCACATATGTGTGGCCCACTGATGTACTCAGACATGGCCTAATTGTGTGAACATGCTCAGTATGACCTTTCAGTATGTTGTTGACTGAAATTTGCTTCATTTGTTTAAGTGTGTGAACATGACCAGTATGACCTTTCAGTATGTTGTTGACTGAAATTTACTTTGTTTAAGTGTGTGAGCATGCCCAGTATGACCTTTCAGTATGTTGTTGACTGACATTTGCTAAATTTGTTTAAGTGTGTGAGCATGCCCACTATGGGCATATATATATATATATATATATATATATATATATAGATATACTATATATGTGTGTGAAAATTCAAGTTGGTTTTTACTTCAAGGCTCACCTTTGTGTTGTACATCGACAGGAAGCACGCTGTGCCTGCAGGGCTTCCATGAGTCAATTTGCATAGACTTATCAACATATCTCTATACGGGGGGACAGCTATTATTTGTACATTTCTACCTGGGGGGCACACCTGATTGCTACTGTGGGTGTACATAGGATGAGGGATACACCTGACACTTATACACATTTGCTAGGCCTGCACTGCTATGTCAGGTACTCCATTACAGTCTGAACTGTTGCCTATCATACTGGCTTGAGGTATACCACTGTACTACAGACCTTAGCTTCCAGTTACATACATATTAGTTTGTGACTTCATAGCCTACCCAACCCACATCACACTGACTGGCCTGCTATTATCTGTCTGCATAGGCCTGGGAAGAGGTTACTCATATGCATCTTCAGAGGGCATGATACAGCATTTGTTAGTGTTTGCGTTTGTCTACAATTGTCCTGCTGGTTGTGACTGTTAGGTATGTGACCCTCCCCATCTGGTATGTGAGTGATTTAAGTTGTGTCTGTGCCAGTGAAATGCTGTCATGGCTTAGTGGTTCAGTACTGTGACTATAGTGCACAGTATCCTGACTTTGAGCCCTGTCACTGCTTTTTATTTTCCTGCTGGGTAGACCTGACTGGTTAAGGAACAGTAAAGCAGGTGTGAGCGGGTTTACCCAACTTTGCTTGACTTTGCCCAATGTTGCCCAACTTTGCCCGATGTTGCCCAACATTGAGCTGGTTAGCGCAGTGCGCAGCTATGCCCAATTGTATTTAAATATTCTCAATACTGGTAAAATGTGCTTAGCAGTGCTTTATATTGCTTAAAATAAGGCACTCAAGCCTCAGGTGGTGCTGCAGGGCTGCCTTTGTCGGATGCACATAGTACTCTCCCTATACATGTTTGAAAACAGGTAGTGTCAAGTTAGGCATCCCCTTTACTGTATGTGCAAGTCAGAGAGAGGTATCATTTCCAGGTTTCCTACTGAGTCAGTGTATGTGCTATGCATTGCCTCTTTGCCAAGGCCAGGGCATACTAGGCATGCCTCATTCTGCCTACTGGGGCAGGCTCAGGTTGTTCCTCCTCTGAGTCACGCTGTGCCTGTGCAGGCCTTGGCACTGGTGGGGGGCTGTTTGGCCCTGCCCTATGCTGTTCCTGCTGCTGCTATTTCCGCAGGATCATATTGTGTAGCATGGCACATACCATAACAATTTGGGTACATGTAGTTGGTGAGTACTGCAAGGCTCCACCAGATGTGTCCAGGCACCGGAACCGTGACTTGAGCATCCCAAACACATGCTCAATTATGTTTCTTGTTTGTGCGTGTGCCTCATTATGGAGTTCTTGTTCAGGTGTGTGTGCATTTCTGATGGGTGTCATCAGCCATGGCTCCAGTGCATATCCAGCATCCCCCACTAGGTGACCCTCAGGGATGTCCCCATTGGCAAATCTCTGGTACAGCTGGGTCAGATGCCAAATGTGGGAATCGTGATAGCTTCCAGGGCATCTAGCACACACATTAATTATTATGCCCTGGGCATCGCACACAAACTGGCAGTTGATGGAGGGGAAGCCCTTGCGGTTGATGTTAACTTCCTACTACTTCTTTCCCTTCCTTTTGCCTTCCTGTTTCCACCCGGGGCAGTTCCACGCAAACGAGCACAAACGTGCGCACATGCGTGCACACTCTGTGTGCATGTTTGCAAGGAGTTTCCTATCTTTTAACAGTGTGCACCTTTGGTTTGAGGTTTTCAAATAGGACAACTGTAGGCACGCCTCTTGCAATCCTGAGCAACTCAAAGCAAACACAAGCCACTGTGCTCCAATTAGCTTACACACCCCCTCATGATGTCACCTATATTCTACTCTTCTACTCACCTACTCCTACTCTTACACTCTTGGGGCATGCCTCACATGCTGGGGAAAATTGGGCTTCACTATCCTTATCCTCATTTGCATATGATTGCCTAGTAATGCATGGTTACATCTCTCACACTGAGCTTCCCGCCTTAGCAACCACTACTCAGTGGTCATGTTGTCTTCAGCCTGCCATTCACCTGCATGGCAGAATAAGCTTTTTAGTGAAAATGCCTATTTTTGGCTTTTTTAAAATTATTTTCTTGTTTTTATAAGTGCCGCACGTTTGCGCGGTGCTGCGCTATGCTTAAACATCGGAGATTGGGGGAAAAAAAGTTAAATTGTTATATTTTTAAACATTATATAATGCCAATGGCCTTATATTTGGCCATTGGCATGCTTCCTCAACTGTATGCATCCTTTATTTGGAGCTGTCATAACTCCGTTTAGCTATTTGCAGAAATGTACTCTGTTACCAACGGAGTACATTTCTGCAGCTAACACTAATCTTCCACGGACAGGTTAGTGCTTCCTGGATCGCAAATTTACCTCATTTGCATGGCTTTCACCAGCAAATGAGCTAATTTGCCTACCATGATGCTGTCCGTGCAAGAGTAGCTTTAGCAGCTCTCATGCACGCCCCTGCCAGCTGTACCTGGATCGCACGGTAGACATATTGCCGGCATTAACTCCTACACTCTTCTTGCACTCCATGCAAGCTTTCGTAAATCCGGGGGATTATCTTTTTGACAGTACTTTAAATTCTCACCTCAGCTATTTACTCCATCCTATAGTCTTCCTCCAATTTATCATAACATCTGTGTTGCCCTTTTTTAAAAATTGGAAATTAAACCTTACTTGATTATCTGACTGTTTTCCTGTCCTTTCTGATCGCTGCTGAGATAAGCCAAATTAATACTGAAAGAAATGTTCTGAAGCTCTAGAATTCAGTAGTAGTTATTTATACATGTGTAGATCTTCAGTAAAAAGTCCACAGTTTTTCGGTATCGCCATTCTTAAATACTGTCGAATGTGTATAATAGCATGTTTGGGCGGCCACGGTGGTGCAGCGGTTAGCATTGTCACCTCACAGCAAGAGGTTCCCTCGTTCAATCCTTAGCATGTTTATCATTATACCAGTACTCACAGCATACTGCCTGTCTTCTAACTCATTTTTCTTTCTGGTAATGGAAATGACACAGCTTTCCCTAGCAAAATGCAAAATCTAAACTTTAAACTTACTCATAACCATGCTGTCTATACTTACTGCTTTCAACTTATGTTGTATTAAAAATGCTTAATGCATTTTACCACTGAGTCCTAAATGAACAATGTGCAGATATCACCCAGTGGTTCTGCAGCTACCCTGAAGACAGATTTCAGGCCGTATAATGGGATAACCCACCTATTTCCCATCTTACAGACATTCTGGGTGTTCCACAAAGTGCAGTGCTTAGTTCCTTCCTCTATTCTTATTTATTTATTTTATTTGGCTCACTTCTTTATTTTGTCTTTGCAAATGATATGAGGAAGTACTGTGGTGGTGCTTATATTAGCCTGATATGATGACCACTACTCTTTTCTGTCTCTACTATGTCAGCTGTGCAGCCACTGATTCAGAAGATTCAGAATTAACTTGACTCTCTTCAAGTCTGCTTGTCCAGTTTAAGTCTGCTCTTAACTAACTTAGTACTGCTATTGCTGTAGATCACACACATACTGATACAGGTTCATAGATTCATATGTGTGTACTAGGCTAATGACAAGGGCCTTTTTAAACCTAGTCATGCATCCGCGTTTCTGACAAGTTCTGCTACCCTTGGTAGCAAGTGTAAACAGGGGCTTGGGAGATGAAACATTTACAAGCAGGGGCTTGGCATATGAACCATTTACAGGCTGCCTGTGTCCATTGGAGACATTACTGCCAAACCGGAGATGAATTTCCTGTTCCCCATCTATTTTCCAGGTTGCACTTGAATTGATTAGGGAGGAACTGTACTTCACATGCATGGGGAGCCTGTTCCAGAGAACATGTAGTTTCAGGGATACATACCTAACTCTTTAGCAGGTCTTATTTATATCACAGTCAATGTTTAGGTCTTTAGATTGAGTAATTCTGGTGCTACTTATGCCCTGTATTCTTTAATGAGGAAGTTCAGTGGACATTCTAATTGCTGGATGTGTCTGGTTAGGTACATACCAAAGGAGGCATTGTACTCAATGATAGGTCTGATGAATGTTAAATATAATGGATCAATGACCTTGCACCTACATGCCATAGCTTTGTTTATAAGTTGCACAACATCAAATGATTTACTCACTACTATAGACTTGTGTTGGTCAAAGGATGGATTTTTTTCTATGTCTGTCCCCGAGTCTTTGACTACTGGGTTGGCTCTTAGGGGTGTGTTGTCACTATGATAGTTACCAGGGGTGGTTGACTTCCCAAAGGATTCCATTATGCATTTCTTGGCATTTAGTTTTAGTTTGTGGCTCTGACACAAGTTGTCTGTGTCAGCTCTTCGTGGAGAACATTAGTGTCAGTGGGAAATTCTGTGACTCCTCCTACTTTGCAGTCATCTGCAAATTTGATCAGCTAGATGACCTTTGACATTGGTCTTGTCTTCAGAGAAGGATATACTAAAAAGGAGAAGCCCCAAGACCGATCCCTGAGGCACTCCGCTTGTGACTGGCCACTTCCTTGGTCCTTTCTGTGAGCCAGCTGGCTATCCACTGGGTGACATAAGAGTTTATACCAAACCTGTAGAGTTGATCAACAATTTCCAAGTGGTGTATTCTGTTAAATGCCTTGGTCAGGTCAAGGTAGGCAGTGTGAACCGTTTTGCCCAAATCATTTGCTATGGTTACCTTCTCAAAGAAGTTCAGCAGACTGAATAGACATAACTTGCCCTTGGCAAAACCAAACTGGGTTGGGTCCAGTGTCTATAGGTTTTCTAAGTCATTATTGATCATTTCCATGATAATTCTTTCCATGGCTTTGCCTATGAGACTAAGTGAGACTTATGGGTCTGTAGTTTCCAGGGTCTGTAGTTGGCCCATCTTTGTTCAGCGGGATGAATGTTTCTGTTCTCCATCCTTGAGGCACAAAGCCTGTTTGGAGGCTATTGTTAAATAGCAATTCCAGAGTACCTGATAGGTCATATTTCATGCTACTTAAAAGGCATCCTAGGATATTGCTTGGGCCCATCAATGTAGTGTTCTTGGCCTTCAAGAGAGCATTGAGGACCTGTTCCCTAGTGATAGAAGGGACAATTATATTTGATGATATTTCCTGAGGGGAGGTTGAGGGGGAGACTGGAGTAAAGCTAGAGCTGAATTTGTCTGCCAGTAGGTTCTCTTTATCTTCTATAGGTGGCTCCATTAACAATGAGCTCTGCACACAATTGTGTATTGCCTTTGAGGTTATGAACATAGCTAAAGAATGTCTTTTGGTTGTGCTTGACCTGGGACTCCAAATTTATCTAAATTTGGCTTTGGTAGACTTTATTTGTCCACTGAGTTGTTTGTTTTGTTTGTTGAGAGTGTTTTTATCCTGCTGGGTGCTACATCTTCTAATTTTTGCCACGATTTTCTTCTATATGTTATACATCCTATTGATGTTGTGATTCCTAAATGGTGGCTTGTTTTTTTATTAGTTCTGTCTTTATTCCTGGTGGGTACAGATGCCTCTATGCAGCTAATAACATGTTTATATAGGGTTTCTGTGAACATTTCCACACAGGCAACAGTTTTTTGGGGGGTTTATTGGGGCTTGAAATGTTCAAAAGGAAAAAAAGCCAGCAATAATGGATGAAATGTTGCCAGGTTTTCACTTAATAGTAGGAAGTTAGCCTTTAAGTAGTTCCTGAACATTTCAGGTTTAACTAGATTTCTGGGTTTTATTTTTACTTTAAAGGAGACTATTTTCTGATCTGACCTTACCAGAGAGGACATTACACTTGGGGTGTGCAGTGCTCTCCCATATTAGTGAGGGTCAGATCTAGTATGTTTGCGCCCCTGGTTGGCATATTGTCAATCTGGTTCACAGAGCTTATTTTACAAAACCCAGGAAACTCTCTTCCTGAATGCTTGGTGTTGTATATGATTCCCAGTTAATAGTGGGGTAATTGAAGTTGCCCATGACTAAGGTATGGGGTTGGATGGTGAGAGTTTCCAATAAGCAGAAATACATGTTATGGGTTTCCTGGGTCATAGATGGGGACCTACATCTTACAAGGAAGTTGCATGGGATTTTGATTATAGTGATTTGAAAGTAGAGAAGCTCAAGTACATCATCCTGTTTGCCCAGACTTGAGGTATATTTATTTTCTATGTAAATCGAGACACCTCTACCTTTAGTCACTAGCCATGCAGTAGCTGGTCTAAATGTCTGGAAGGCATTATGGCTTTGCACTGCTGGTGTGCTCTCAATCACTGTAAACCATGTCTCAGTGACTGCACTGACATCAACATTCTGTAGGGTGAGGAGAACTTGAAGGGTATGGAGTTTCTTGTTTAGACTTCTGCATAGAGCAGTAATACTTTTAGATTTTCTTGGTTTTGATTTGCAATGTCAGAAGTACTTTCAGTTTGGCATTACCTAAAAAAGGCACTATGGGGGAGGACAATGTTTTAGCGAACGTTTAAAAGTGTAGAGGTGAGAAGTGCAGACCATTCCTGGCAAAGCAGCGTGATATGTTCGCCATCTCTTTCCATCCGGATAAATATTGCACCCCATTAGAATGACACCAGAAAGTAAGCCAGTTATTAAAGTCAGTCATCTTCTGATTGTATCATGTCATAATCCTTGGAGAAGGTAAAATGCTTCTCAGTGTTAGGCTCTTACCAGCCTGGGACACATAATCTGAGACCTTCACAGTGTCTCACATCATGTAGTCTAGGGAGATATGTCTCAGATCATCTGCACCAACATTAACTATGTCTGAGTCATATGGGTACTTGTGGAGTATGTGTAATGTAGCAGATCCTAGCCCCTGATAAGCAACTGACTGTGACTTTTTCTTTACTCAGCCTGGTGAGAGGGATATCAGTGTGTCTGAAAATGGAGTCTCCAATGACCAGAATGTTGGATTGTGCGATGGCTTGCCTTATGGCCTTAGAAGTAGAGGCTCCATGAGATGTGGCTGTATATGTTGATGTGGGTGTTGTTTTGAGAGGGTGCATTCAGGGCTGCTGAGGGCATGTGTACTTTGTCTAGGAGATCTTTGGGGTATAGGAAGGTTACATTTAAGTGCCTCAGCATGCGTGGGTCTATGTCTTTGCTTTGTGCCGTGTGTGATGGGTTTTGGATATGTACTAAGGGCAACCTGATTGACACTAGGAGTGCTTATATGTGAGAGCTTTGCCTCCAGTGACATTGTGTAACTACATCTCTCACATACCTAATCAGTTTGTTTGAAAATTAGCTCTTTGTCAGTAAGCATTACCTAAGGATGCCCATATCCACCGAGCTGGTAACAGAGATAGAGGGAAAGCTTGTGTTCAGGGAACTTTTCATTGATCATTTGATAGTGGTAAGAGTATAGAGTAATGTCAGGACTGGAGGCAGTGCTTGTCACTGCAAACTAGTTGCCCTGTGTGCAACTAGGTATTGTTGAAATTTTAAGGGTGCTTTTAAAGGAAGAATGTCAATTCAGGATGCCTACATCTATAGAGGGCACTACCAAACACTTTGAGGGGAAACTACTAAAATATTGCTTGATGATTTATGGATGAAGTATTTAGGGAGATATTCTGAAATTAGGTTAGACAGCAGCTAATCAAACAGTACTTACTGAAAAGAAAGAATTAGCTTTGCCAAGAATGCTGAATAGTTAGGATTCACCTAATTGATTACTAGCAGGCTACTACTAGTGCTGGCCTCATCACACATTCACAGTGCTGGGATACAGTACCCTTTACTTCTTCTCTCACGAGAAGCAAATCAATAGCACCAATCCCAAGATGAGCCGCAGTCTTTGGTGAACAACAGTCTTGTCCTAGATGATACAGGGGTCTGTATACTTGTACATTTTCCTCATAGATGCCTTGAATAGCAATTCAACCAATCAGGAAGGTCCTACACAGACACTTACTTCCCAGTCAGAGACAGTCAGAAATCAATGACCTTTGCTCCTTCTCTCACCAGGATCAAAATATAAACACAGATTCCAAGCTGGGACACCTATGAAGCAGTTATCAGGCTTTTTGGTTAACATCAATCTTCAGAAAATAGTGTCCCTATGCTGCTTCAATCACCAGTAGCAAAACAGAACCTCTAACCCCAAGATGACTACTGAGTGGCAGAATACTGGCTCTACAATAATTGGACATCTTGACCAGATCTTGCAGATTTTAAAGGTAAGATGTAACAAATCATTGGGTTAATATCATAAGAGCTGCAGTGTGCACTAAGTATTTACATATGAAAGAGGAGTAACTCAAGCTTTAGCAATCTGAGGGGAAAGCCTATCATTTTAAAAGAGCAAGATAGATTGAATAGGGGTAGGAACTTGTTATTCTGGCTGTATGGAATACAGTGGGATGGCCAATAAGGTTAAATAGCTATAGGAGAGTGACTTCACTAAATGGTAATTCTATGCTTATTGATAATAGCCAATGAAAGAGGAGAGGGAAGGAATTATGTGGTCAAATTTACATAAGGGTTGGCAACTAGAGAAGCAGTTGAGTTTAAAAACACAACAGCAACAGAGGGAGAGGGTGAGAAATTGTTAATTTCTGTCTGACTCGAGATACAGCTCTGGTCTATTTCCTAGTTTAAATATGCAGTTGAACACAGAATACAATTAAAACACAGTGTAATGAAAAAACACCACAATATGCAAGATAGAAGAAGGCAACAAAGCAATACAAATTACAAGAATGCAATATTAGAAAAGCAAACTAACCTTTCCATCCCAACAATCTATGGCAGTGTCTGAATTTTTCCAGTAAAGTCTGTCCTTTTACCACACACACACACACACACACACACACACACACACACACACACACACACACACACACACACACACACACACACACACATGGGTCTACTTCATATTGTCGTGCAACCCCAACGTTGAACTATGAAAAGTCAAGATGAGAAACTCTAACTTGGAGAACATCGTAAGTACAAAACACTGAAACGTATAACATCGAAACCCACAACATTGAAAACATCATAACAAATGTACACACTGCAAAGCCACACCTGCACACCACATGACCCACTCAATTCCGTCATCCAAACTCAAAATAAAGTTCCGTAAAACAGCAGAAAACTGCATTATTACATAAGTAACTCAAGCACCAGTCTTCATAAAAATAAAACAGCCCCAAAAACAGATAAAGAAAATATTCAGATCCAGACTTACAGATCAATACAGTTACTTACTCTTCCCTCATTTTTGCAGCGAGGCAAGCCCCCTTAGCTTCCACACCCCCTGTATATTAAATATACCAACTCCGGGAATGCACTAACTAGAGGAAGAGGGCAAACTACCTATACATAAAACTGGTTTAACTCTTCAACATAAGTGACTATTCCATATGCCTCCAATTGCACATGCACTTCAGAACAAATGCCTGTTATGTTTTTTTTCTTGTTTTTCTTAGTTATGGAACACCATACAAATTCTTAAAGAGATACCACCCACTATACATCAACACAGCGCTCACTCTACTTTGACAACATGGCATGCGACAATTTTCAATTAAGATGTTCTGCAAGTTTGAGTTTCTCATCTTGATGTTTTGCAGTTCGTCGTTGTGGTGGCACAATAATACAAAGTAGACCCATATATATATATATATATATATATATATATATATATATATATATATATATATATATATATATATATATATATATATATATATATATAGTTACACTTTATAATCTCAAAATACTGAAATGTCGAATTTCAGTATTTCAAGACTATAAAGTCGAAAGTTTAGTTACGTGAAAGTGCATAATAGCGAATGTGTTAATGTCACATTCAACATTATGTGTTCGTGTATGTGACGTGGGGTGCGGTTTATGGACTTAGCTGGGGTTTGAGGTAAGTGGTGTTTTTGTAAGGGTATTGGGTAGGGATTTTAGTTTGTGTGAGTGTGTGTAGTGGTGAGTTTTATGTGTTTGGGCGTTTAGGGTGACCTCAGAGTTAGACTATATAAGTAGGGGGGTGCAGGGGGCTTGCCCCCCTGCTTTTAGCAGGATTGTTTGCGTGTGTGTTAGTCTTGTTGTGTTTGTGTGTGTTGGTTTGTTTTTTTTTGTAGTGTCGGCAGGTAGGTGTATTTGTGTTTGTGTGGTGTAGTGTTTTGTTTGTGTTATGTTCGTGGTTTGAAAGTTTGTGGTTTTAAAGTTTCGAGTTTTTGATTTTTCGGCTTTATAGTCTCGAGATACTGAAATTCTATATTTCAGTATTTCAAGATTATAAAGTGAATATATATATATATATATATATATATATATATATATATATATATATATATATATATATATATGTGTGTGTGTGTGTGTGTGTGTGTGTGTGTGTTATTATATACAATATATATATGTGACGAATACCCCACACAAAACAGTCTTCCGATAGACCAAAGACATGGGCACCAGGAATTAACGCTTTCATCCACTTAATTTATATGAACTTCTTCAGAAAAACTCTAACACCCACCAGAGCTGTATAAATAGTAATCATATGAATTACATGACTGATTTAGACCAATAACTATTCAAGTATTTCACTTCTAATAAAATACAAATGTTCTTAAAAGAACAAAACATGTCAAAAATAATGTGTATATTTAACTAAAAATGTTTTACTAAATTAATTCTGTAAATTAAAACTAAAAAAAGCATATGTTATTCATAAACTAAATTATGAATACTATTTCAGTTGTAAAAAACATTTAATACTGATGGCTTCATTTAAACCTGGTGCATGGTCTGCAGCCAGGTATATCTGCCAAAAGGACTCTTTACATTCAAGTAAAGTTTTAAAATCACCTGAAAAGCAATGATCTGAAACACTATCTATAATAAAAAAAGAAAATTTCTTAAAATCTAAACATGCAGCAGCATGCCTGGCTAAAGCGTTAGTAAAATCCTTCTTTTTAATGGCCAAATGATGTTCATAAATTCTACGTTTCAGACATCTAGTGGTCTTCTCAATATAAAAACTGGGTCAAGAAAAAGACAAGTTGCAACATATACTACTAGTCTGCTGCTGCATGTTTAATAACCTTTGGCCCAAAAAGTCCTATTGATATGACTAAATCTAACTGAAGTAGAATTACTAATGAACCTACACTGTCTGCAATTCATGCAAGAAAATGTACCCTGAGTCTGCAAAACATGTTCCCTATTTATTTCATATTAAATTAACCCCCTTTCTAGCAGACTTTTGATGTTAGTATTTTTTTTTAAGTAAATTTAGGTCGCATCCCTATGACCTTGACCAAATGTCTATTACCTAATAACATTTTCCAATTGTCGACAATAATGTCTCTTAAAAACCACATCGCATTCATTATTGGCAAAGGAAAGGCACAGGAAAAGTTATTATCTTTTAAAACCACATCATCACTTCTTACAACTGACTCCAAATCATTTATGTTTGCTCTTAAAATAAGGCAAGCTACTCCACTTCTAAATATGATGACCTCTTGTTCAATTTTCTTGAGCCAGGTCCGACCATAACCCCTAAGCTCAAAAAAAGACCTTAGAGTGACTAATTCATCCAAAAAAGTCATATTATCTGACATTAAATGGCTTAACCTAATAATATGACCCTTAATCACCCCCTTCTTCATGTGAGGTGGATGCACGCTGTCCCTGTATAAATACTGATTAACAAAAATTGGTTTCCTATAAATAGTACTAGTGAACATATTGAGCTGAAAATCATACAGCAAATGTAAATCTAAAAAATAAATACTATTACCAAAACCCCTGATACTAAATTTTAAAAAATCAGTGGTGTCATTCAAATAGGAGACAAAACAGGCAAAATCATCATATTCACCCTGCCACAGAAAACACAAATAATCTATGTAACGATAATATGGGATGATTTTATTTGCTGCTGAATAATTAATCAAATATTTGATTTCCCAACATACCATGACTAAATTGGCAAAAGCCGGAGCAAACCTTGCCCCCATTGCCACTCCAGATGTTTGTTTAAACAACTGATCATTAAATTTGAAAAAATTATTGTCTAACACCAGTCATAAGACAACATATAGTGTTAACCTTGCTGTTGTCAAAATCTGTGTTTATCAAATATTCCCTCAAATATTCAAGTCCTACTTCCTGATTAGTACTAGTATATAGGGAATTTACATCTAAAGAGGCAAAGTAAAATTGTCCAGCTGGAAGTTCCAGATTTCTCAAAATTTCTAGCAAATGCCAAGAGTCATGCAGATAATATTTAGAAGCCTGCACCACAGGGTTTAGTCTAACCATACAGAAATTGTTTCAGTTTTCGACTTACTGGCAGATATAATAGGCCTAAAGGGTGGATTAGTACGGTTCTTTTGTACCTTTGGTATATCAAAGAAAATAGCCATTCTAGCATATAATTAAGTATAACAGTCGTCTATCTCAGCTTGACTAAACATGTCAAACAAAGTTGTGTCTAGTTGAAATAACTTTTCTTACTATCATATAAATTCACCTTTTTATAGGTAGTATCCTTGTTCAACATGTTTTCAATAGATCTCACATAATCAGCTGTATTCATGACCACTATTTTACCACCCTTATCTGCTCTCATAACTCCTAACTCCCTGTTCTTACTTAATCACACAAGAGCTTTGTGTTCTTCCTCACTTAAATTAAAACTTTTGTGTTCAATCCTAATTTTTCTAAAATCAGTCTCACATAAGTCTTGAAATACCTGAAGAGTACTATGTAAAGGGGGATTAAAAGTACTCTTTTTTTTTTTTTTTTTTAGGTTTGTCACTTGCAAGAGAAACACCATCTTTTAACACATCATGCATTATATAACTCAAATTGGGCTTCCTCAAAAATAATCTGAAATCGATAATAACCTTGGCAACATTCATAAAGCAACAGGGAATGAATGAAAAACCTTTTTTCAATACAGACACAACATGATCAGACAATGTTACATTAGACAAGTTCAAAATTTCAAGTCCCATATTTGAAAAATCTTGTGGAACTACCACTTTCTTCTGTTCTTCCCTCTCCCTTTGCCTTTGGTTTGTATGGGATTGGACCATATTGGTGTCTGTTTGTTGCCCAACTGGTCCACTAAAAAAGGACCTGTGTTGTGGGAAGAATTAGTAGTCTCAGAAGTAGAAGCTACTGCTGCATTACTGGAATTAGCCAAAACCTATATTATATATGACTTCAGCAAAGTTTCTTCGTGTCAATAAGGACAGTGAACTTAAGCTAGACGAGTTCACCATTACCAGCAACAATAAGAGGTGACATGGTTTACAGACTGTGCTTTCCTGCTTCCTATCCTCTGGTATATTTTCTCTATGATAACTTGCCTTTTCACAACTAACACTCGTATGCTTAATTGAGCTTGTAATGGGATTCTGATCTTTACTGCTCAAGTCCCTTCCTGCTCTTCACAGGAGAGCTATTTTTAACCATATCCAACTGTTCTGCAAACATTGCACTCTACCAATTGTCCAGCATTATCCAGGACACTGATATGATATTCCATCTCAAGGCTACACTGCTCCACAGGCACCCTGTTAATGCAAGTTAAACAGTTTTCCTGTATGTAAAGAAACTCAACCTACTGTTTCTGTTGTAATAGTTTGGGAAGATATAGTCTGTAGCCAATACACAGCACCTTAAATGCTGAAAGACTGCACGTATCTAAAATTTTGGTTATCATAATACTAGGAAACAATCCGAAGTTTGAATGATCACTGCTGCAGTAGCTTTAGCTATATGGGTTATATCTTGCCAAGGATATAACAGCCAGTCAGCCAACTTTCAAAACTTCAGGGTGCCTTCCGTATACCCAAATTGTCAGGCAGCCTTTGTTGACCTGACTAAAAGACAAGTTTGTCCACAAAACTCTTCAGAGATTTCCTGCTTGTAAAGGCAGGCATGCTGAGCCCTGAAAGGACAATGCTAGGAATAGCAACAAATAAATTCCATATGCTAGCATTAAAAACACACCAAAATCAAGGGGGATGGAGGGAGGGAACAGCCACTGCAGGAGTGATCATTCAAACATCTACCGTTTTGACAAATTTACTTTACACAATTGTACTGTGTTCTTCACATTGATCACTTCGGCAGTAGCCTTAGCTGTATGTGTAGATTACCATAGCTCACTATATTTGGAAGCTGGAAGGACTAGTAAAGCTTGATCTAGACCTAGAGAAGGAATCAACCATATAGTGATTTGTAAAAGTATGTACAGAGAACCAAGTAACAGCTTCTAGTATACTTCTAGAATTCAACCATTTCCAAAAAGTCATATATGAAGCCAAGGCCATGGTAGAATGGGCCTTGACCCTGTCTAGAATAGATTTGTCATGTTGATTATTATGATATCCGTCTGTTTCCCACCAGATTGCCACCAATTAAAGGATGTCCCTTACTATTCTGGGTTGGTAACTAAGGAGCTTCAGTCCTCACTACTGACTCCAATATGAGACTGTCATTTAAACAGAAGTAATATTTCACAATTTTCCCCTAAGAGTACAAAAGGTCAACCCCAAATATATTTTCTTATTATATACTTCAGAGCAATGTGTCCCAGTTTAAAACCTCTGATACACTCATGTTCAAAGTAAATTTAAATCTCACACATCTAAACACTTCTGGGAAAGCCTGACACAGATTTCCAGCTGTGTCCCTTCCCCAAAATAATACGGTAATGCTGCCACCAATCAGAGTGTCTTCATGCCTTTCTAAATGGGTGTCCAGTTATGAAAATTAAATATCAGAATAAATGATAGCCATGACCACAGCAGATAGGCCTTTTAGGTGACCTGGAGAGTATCAGCCATGTATAAGCACTCTCTAATCTCTAAAGAAAAAAGACACTAATTTCCAGCCATAATGTAAAGTAATGAAAAACATTTAATAATAAGTAAAATGATTACAAGAATGTAAATCAATAACTTTCAATAAACACCAGAATTCAATCACCAGAAATGGAAACTTAAACCGTAGGACAGGAATCCATTATTCTAGAAAAAAACTCTATCTTAATAACTAAGCTTTTTCTGATCTAACTAAAGAATACTGTCTCTGATCTAATCTAACACATAATAGCAAGACAAAGACATGCTTGCATTTTTTTTTTGGTGAGTTCTCTTTTCTGGGTATCCACTGACCATGACACTTGACAAACTGCTGCACTTGACAAACTGCTCAGCACTTGACAAACTGCATTCTCAACTATCTTATATTAAAAATAACAGTCAGCTGTTTGAAAAAGTTAATTTCCTATCAGTCAGCTGTTTAAATAATCACTTAGCAACCAGGAACTTTCTAATGACACCACTTACTGATTATCCACAGTACTTTAGAATGCCCCTCACAAACATGGGCAATTAGAAATGTATCAAAATACTGACAGATTCTTAGTATCAAAATACTGACAGATTCTTTGAACATTCTGTATAAACAGGGAAATACTCAACATTTAAAAAAAATAATTTACATTTTACAATTAGACATGCTGGCATACAATACAAGTTAATTTGTGCATATACACAAATCATGCTAACACAGATGACAATGTTTTCATTTTCTTCACAATTATAACAAAAGGTAATAACCTTAGACAACCATTTGGAAATGGCCTGTTTTGAAACAGGTTGTCTCTTCTTATCTTCACAAGAAATAAACAATTGATTTGAAGATCTAAAATATTTAGTTCTGTCAAGATAGCACCTGAGTTCTCTGTGGACATCATAGTTATGCAGTATCCTTCCTCCTTCATTTTTAGGTTCAGGAAAGAATATAGACAGATGGATAGTTTGGATTAAAGTAAACTTGGATACCACCTTAACCATAAAAGAAGGATTAGTTTTCAAAGAAACCCTGTCCTTGTGGAAAATGAGGCAGGGTTGACTCATTGTAAGAGCTTGCAACTCAGATACTCTTCTTGCAAAGGTCAGTGCAGTCAGTAAAACTGTTTTCCATGTTAAGAACCTCAAGTCAGACATATTAGCTGGTTCAAATGGAGCAAGTGGTAGCTTCTCTAACACAAATTAAGATCCCAAGAAAGTGCTCCTGGTTTACTTGGAGGCCTCTTATGCAAAACCCCTTTCAAGAACATTTTGACTTGAGACTACCTTGAAAGAGCGGGATCCATGGACATACATACTGAAATGGCCAATAAGTTAACCTTGAAGAAGGAATAAGAAAGGTCATATGATAGTAACTCACGCAAATATTGTAGATCCAAAGAACAACTAGAATTGAACAATGAGACTCATTATCAGAGATGTTTCCCCCAGAAGGACTACAAACTGAAACACGTTATTTTCTTTTGAGGGGTTTTTATTTTGAGTTATATAGATAATACAAAAATTACACTCACTTTTCATTTTAAATTAGGTGATTTACTGTAAATAAATCATACCTGAATATAAAAAAGTTGGTAGTGGTTACTAAATAGTACACTAATGGAGAATATAGCAACAGTGCAGTGTAAACGTACCAAACTGCACTATTTTATGGTCCCTACAATGTCACCTTTAAGGACAGATCATTTCTGAGTTGTTTTACTCAGAACATAAGGAAAGGCTAGAGTGGGTGCTTTATGAGAAGGAATGGAAGTACTTCTGAATTACTGTGAGTACATTATTAAGTGAATTCTTAACTGAATGTTAAACAGGGCGGAGGCTATGCAAAAGTAAAGAGAAAATGAACTAGAATTGATGCAAAGTATCTCTGAGAGAAAAGTAAATTTAATTACTTGTTAAACCAAGTTTTAAAATAATTCTGTGAAATGTCAAACAATGACAGAAAGACCATTTGCAAAGACAGCCTTTCCTGGAAATTACCACATTGATAATACACCCCTAAAAGTAGACACAGTGATCAGGGATCTAGGAATGCATGTTAATAGTGAGCTGATCTTTTACCACCATGTGTCAACTCTGGTGAGAAAATTATTCTGCATTGTACAACTTATATGTAAGGGCATGTTATTGAGGTCTAAGGAGGTCATTGTTCACTGTACTTGGCTATTATACATTCACAGGCAAGAACTAAGCCAACTATCCTTGCAGATCATTTTAACATTACCTTTTTCTTTTCTAGTGCTTGAATTAACCTATCCCATTTGATGTTAGATTATCCTTACACATCCCATGGCTGATAAAATATATATATTACCCTTTGTGACAATAACTGGGATCATACCATCCATAATTTGAGGAGACCCAGCACTGGGATAAAGCATTTAAGAGCTATCTCATCCATTACTATTACAAAGTGTAGTGTCAGAGTAAATTTCCTATTATCCAGCCATAAATTCAATTTGATCTTGAATATGGACAGGGATGAGCTTTTAGAGCTGCAGTGTCGAATGCAAGAGACAGTTGTTCTTCCAAATCATTCTGATGATGTTGCAGAAGAGGTTTAGATCCCTAAGCTGAGTACTTATGATACCATTTGACTTGCTAATGTGCAGTAGGTCCATCAGTATAGGTTCTGAGGATGCCACATATGTTATGCCTCAGGTCACCTCTTAGCAGTCTGTAGGATATTGAGTATAGTGACAGGGATTTGAGTCAATCCATGTCAGATATATTATTTAAGGATTGTATCATTTTAGCATGGTATCTGTGAGCATTCCAGTTGTTGCATGTGTCTGGATAGATACATGCTAAAGCAGGCATTATATTCAATGAATGGCCTAATGAGAGCTGCAATAAGGGGAGCAATGACATCCCTAGATTTAGACACAATCCCTTCCTTTATAAGCTGAACAATATCAAAGGACTTTTTATAGCAATAGGCACATGCTGGTCTAAAGTTAGGTCACTGTCTACATAAGTTCTCGAATCCCAAACAACCAGGTCAACTCATAGGGGGTCTATTGCCAATGTGGTAGTTCCGCATGGTAGATAATACATTTTTGGCATTTAGTTTCAGTCCATGATTTTGACACTAGCTATTTATTTGAGACTAACCTTTCTGCAGGATTGCTAAGTCATTGGAGGATTCAGTGATTGCTCCTAGTCTGCAGTCAATGGCAAACTTAGTCATCCAGAGCCCTTTGGTCTTGGCTTTTACTTCAGGGAAGTAGATGCCAAACAGCAAAGGTCCCAGCACTGAACCCCAAGGGACTTGAATGGTGACTGGTCTCTTTGTGGCGGTATCTTCTCCTGTTTTGACCTCCTGCATCCTGTGAGCCAGTTAGCAATCTAGTGGGTGATATAGGTTTTCCTACTATGCTAGAATGAGAGATTCTGTCAAAATCTTTGGCCATTTTGAGGTATGTGGTGTATACCATTTTACCTTCATTATTGCTTTGATGATCTTTTCAGAAAAAGTCCACCAGGTTAAGTAAGTATGACCTGCCATTAATCCAAGCTGAGATGGGTCCATTGTTTGGAGGTTCCCTATGTCCTCATTGATTACATACATGCTTACACACATACAAATATGTCAGGCACAGGCAATAATGCCCTTCTAGCCTGTCAATATACAAAACAGTTATTCCCATAATAAGTCCCCAGGTTGTTCTTAAAAACATCTAAACTAGGACTTGCTTTAATGCAATTATCAGTCTATTCCATGCATTAGCTACTGTCTCAGAGAACCAATTAGTACACTTCTCATTTCTAAAGAATCTTCTACATAGGCTGTCTGATGATTCTCTGTTACTTTTTGATAACCCTAAATATTGCAAGAGATAGTTGTTTCTAAATGCCCTATATACCTGAATAAGGTCTCTTCTTAAATATCTCTATGAGATGCTATACTCTTTCCAGTTTACTCATGCTTGTTTTCTTATAAAGTTTCCATATTGTTATTCCAAATTCAAGTTTGGGTCTAATGTAACTAAGAAACTAAGAAACAATTACTTCATCATTTCTGATTTCCTGTACTTTATAAATTATTTAATACAATCTATAGTTCTATAACTATTATTATCCAGTTGGTTGATTTGATTAGAAAACCTCAAAATTGGATTTACCCATATACCCAGGTCCTTAAATGAATCTAGGGTTTCAATCATTCTGTACTGTATTAAATATTAACCTTTCAATTGATGTCTCCCAAATCTCTTATGCTTAGTTTTGATGTATTTATCAGCATATTATTCTCCAGTGCCTAAATGATCAGTTTTCTCAAGCTATTTTGCAGCTATTCCCCATCTTTAACACTTGTAATCAATGAACCCATTTTTGAGTAATTTGCATGCAGACTGTCGAACATCTGACATGAAAAAGATAGATCTGAAAGATACAATCTAAACAAGTATGAACCCAGAATAGAGCCTTGTGGGACACAGTGAATGTATGATACTTCTCATGTCCTATTTTTAAGCCATGCAGCTATCCATCTTATCAAGAGTACATCAACACCTAGTTGTTCTAATTAATTGATCACTGTTTTGTGTATGAACCTATCAAATGCTAAAGTTAAATCTATATCAATTATATCACAGCACAATTTTTCATTCATATCTATTATTATATTGTTATAGAACATCATGTTACAGGTGGTAATAGATCTAATTTCATCATGTGCATGTTGATATATAGTTTCAAGTCATAAATTTTCAGATTCTAACAATAATTTATCCAATATAACCTTCTCCATTATTTTTCCACAACAAGAAAGTAAACTCTTGGGTCTGTATGATTCTGGGTTTGTCCTACTAATCTTTCCTTTAAAGACAGATTTAATAAGTACACGTCTCCAGTCTTGCGGAATCTCCTCATATTTATATGATATTCTGAATAACAGATATGATGGTAATGTAAATTCATAGCCAAAGTGTTCTCAGGTCATTATTACTAATTCCATCTCTTCCCTGTGCTTTGTTTGGGTCCAGTTTGCATAGTTCTTTTTCAATATAATCTAATTTGGTGTTAGTATCTGAGGTTACCTGGATGTTATTACGACAACTGATCACCCCCTTTGTGGAGCCAAACTGTTCTGCATAAGATTTTGCAAATATAGCCATAATGTGTTGAGTCTGAGAATAAATTTTAGAATCTATACAATGTAGCAATTTGCATGCTTTTACTCCTACCACATCTTATGCATCTAGAAAATGGTTTCCTTTCATGCTCACTATCTTTACATAAAATGTCATCAATTTCTTCATGATCTTGTCTCACACTATGTTCAATTTGCTGGTCTAGCTTGTTTATTTCAATTTTAAAAGTTGTAGTTCTGTCTCTTTTCCATTTCTTATATTTTTTGTATCTCACCTTAATCAAGTATCTTGTTCATATGAAAATATATCCTCCTGATGTTGTGTGCCTGGATCCTGATGTTAAACATTATTTTTATTTATTTGTGCATTCAGACAATTTCACTTTTCAAAATTTGTCACATTCCTTCTGCAGTTTTTTCCATTGAACAAACCACTCTAATGAGTTTTACATAGTGACTGTTTTCCTTCCATGTAATTTGTTATTAATCTCCTGTGCATTGGTATAGATTTTAGTTTGGCAGCATTATCTAGCAACAATTTAACCTTTATAACCCCACAGCCAATGCACATCAACGGTGGAAAAACATTACATGAAGTAACAGTAATTTCTTTAGGAACACAGACAATGTTTAGTATGTTCCATTCCCTGGAAGGCTTTTTTTTTTTTTACACTTTAAAGCAATTGTTGTTCCTGAACATACTTTATAAATAGTTTCCTAACTAATGCTGTTGAGTCGATATTATTCCAATCTACTTCTGGTACTTTTAATTCCCTGATTTTTCTTCTTCTTCCCTACTGTGTTTCATGCAAGAAATATATGAATTCCTTTGGGTCACTTTGGTGGACTATGTTGTTGTTTGTCGTTCAGCTGGTCTATACACTCCAATAATTGTTATATGTTTCAGAGTTGTTTTTATTGTGACAATTACACAATCTACAGTATTGGAGTTATTACTGAACATGCAATTGTCACAGGTCTCATAACAATCTTTAATTCCTTTCATAATATCTCCACCCGATTTTTTACTTGTAAGAATTTCTGCGAAAGTAAAAACATTTATACCCTGACAGAACTGGTTCCCAGCCATTGTTCTTTAATCATGTTTCACAAGCAATAACAACATCAACCTTGTTGGAATGTACAACATTTTCCAACAAAAAACTTTATTATTAATACTCCTATTATTAACACCCATCAGAGATACAATAAATGTTGCTATCTGTAAACTAACTTTTTTACCTCTCAAAAATCCTGTGTTGTGTCAAACATTGCAAAATATCTGCCTTAAAAATTACCTTCCCCTGTCTTGACAAGTATACACCTTCCTGTCTAAAAATGTATGCCCAGGTTTGGATGTCTTACACATTTCCATTTTTTTTAAATAGGGCATTTTTTTTTTCGTGTAGGTGTTCACCCACGGTATCTATTCATTCACAGTGATCTAACAGTCCTTTCTATATGTGTTTTGTGAAAAATATGTCTTAACACGTGTACAAGCTATTCTAAGAGAGCTATAATTTCCCTGCTAACATTTGGACAGTCCTTGTGGATGAGATCATTTGTACCAACATGAATAAAAACAGATTTGTAATTCCTTGCATTAAGGCACTCAAAGGCCTTTCTTATATCCTCTGTTTTTGCTCCTAACAAGCATAAAACTACTCACTGTTCATTATCTTCTCTGCAATGTAAGTATCAGTTGCTCTAATACCTGAATCTCCAATTACAAAAAATACAATTTCTGAGCAGACCTGAAGAATCCTCAACTTCTAATCCAGTAATATTTGCTCTATTAATTGTTACAAAAGAATGATTTTCATCACCATTAGTCTTATCAATCTCACTAGTTTCATTGTTTATTACATTTGCAAGCATGCAGCTCCCATCCAGCTGGCTTTGTACATCTATGGGTTGAGCCATGTTGTCAACTTCTTTTTCCTCTTTTTTTCTTGCAGTAATGTCATTTAGTCCTTCCAAGTTCAATTTAGATTTTTTTTCCTTTTCACCTTCCCTTTGACTCTTTTTTTCTACCTTCTCTTTTGGAAAATGATGCAGTTTTCTGTAGACTGAAGGTTTCTGATAGAACAATGTTATCATTCCCTGTAATCTGTGTGTTACATAACAAAGCAGTGTCCTTTTAGTATGCATTATTTTATAGACATTAATCAGTTTCTTTTTCTTCCTTGTTATTTGTTGTCAACTTTGTCTCTTCTTTCTTTTTTTATTTTCCGTTATATGCTCTATCCTCACATTGCTGAATACTTGTATACAGGATTCCAACGTTGTCATCGGTATTATCTTGTTTAACAGGAGTTATTTTCCTAAATGTGCTCTATTTGCAATTGTCATCAGTAAGTCTAGATTTACTTCTAATGATGGTAAGCAAACCATCTAACCTTTGACAAGAGGAACACAGATCACCAGTGTTATCAGGTATTACCTTTAAATATGCATAGCAATTAAAACACTGTATAAGATACTTGTGTTTTAGAAAACCATTAATGTCATACTAATTTAAGGAATCAATTTTCAACTGCAAATGAATAAAGAATTCTAAAAGAAAAGGATAATCAAAATCGGTTGCCACAGAATTCAAGGAGACATTAAATCAATTTCTATGAGGAAAAATCACACAAGCACTATACAACTAAATATTAAATTAAACGCAATAAAGTCATTGCTCTGACCTACCATACCAGTTGTGATAATCTGACAAAAGCTGAATATTCCTTTATATCACCTGCAGTCACACCTCATTTTAACAGCACAGATCAATACATCACAAACCAACATAGGACTGCTTCAGATAAGCCCTGGATTGTCCTCTCTGCAGTCTGTGTGAATTTATAGCTGACTAAGCACCTTCAGATGACTAGACTTTATCTGTCTAAAACATATCCCTTTCTAGCAACAGGCAGCGAAAATTAAAAGTAAAACAACAAAATAAAAATGAAAGTAATTTTATTGCCTACAAGCTATCACGCTCTTCCTAAAAGAATAAAAATAATGGTGAAAAATAAAATATAAATCAAAATAAAGCTTCTCTTGGTGAGCAATTGTACAATCAATCACAAACCATCAGAGGAAGATTTCAAATAAACTCCATGATGAGACTTTCTATGCCTTTGAAGAGGCTGGGCAAGACCTATGGCTCTATAAATGCCTGGGTCTGTGTAATGTCCTCCCATCTGCAGGGAAATGAGGGCAGCTGGTCTTTATTTGCATGATACAAAACCTGTATTGGCCCAGAGGCTGTAGAGTGCTGTTGAGGGGAGGGTAATTAAATCATGCTTCATGCTGTTTAAGCTGTATCCAGGGATACTGTTAAGACCTACTGATGATGCATTTTTAGCTTTTAATAACACTTTTAGGACTTCATCTTCTGTGACAGCTGTAGGAGAGCCTGTTTCAGTCTTATCTTGTGGGAATCATGGGAGGGGGTAAAGTTAGAGCTGCATTTATCAGCCAGTAAGTTCACTATATCATCAGCTTCATTGTAGGTAGCATCATTAACAATCAGTTCAGTGCATTGCTGCATCATAACTCTGAGATTATGATCATAAGTTAAAAAGGTCTTGTGTTTGTCTTTGTCTTGAGTAGCTATTTTAGCCTCAAACATGGCTATGGTGGACTTATTAAGCTCATGAGTTTGTTTATTTCAGTGATGAG
Organism: Protopterus annectens; assembly: GCF_019279795.1. Classification (NCBI taxonomy): domain Eukaryota; kingdom Metazoa; phylum Chordata; order Ceratodontiformes; family Protopteridae; genus Protopterus; species Protopterus annectens. Next base: position 1,889,851,207 of record NC_056725.1, read on the forward strand.
AGCTCTAGCATTTTGCAAGTTACTCTTCTTACTTTTGGCCAAAATTCTATTCCTTTTATTGAAATATTGTTGATATTATGATTCCACTATGTGGGTTTATTTCTTGGGTTTGCCTTACACTTGTTCCTACAGGAGTACAGCTGCATCTATGCAACTGTTTACCTGCTTATATAATGTGCTGATGTACATTCATTGAGTACAGAGCACCCTTCAGCATGTAACTGACCAGGCACTTGAAATAGCTTCAGAGACCACAGACGTTTCTTACAAAAAGAATACAGGGAGTAAACAAATGCAAAGCAGACCTTCCCAAAGTTCTGTCCCTGTACTTGGTCTCCTACAGACTGCTGTGTTGTGATCTATGCTTAGCCTACAAGGAAACCTCTGGTCCCACATTGATGGATTTGTTGCATATCTGCAAAACAAATAGCATCAGAAATAGCTGTTCCAAGGATCCAAGTCTCATTTGTGATATAAACATGACATGTTGGAAAGACAGGTATGTGTCTCAAAGACTGCCCCTTCTCTGAAACAGGCTTGCCATTCATGTGAAGCAAAGACCATCCCTAACCATATTGAGATGTAACTTGGATCAGTGGATAGAAAATCACAAGCTTACACATAGTTTGGCACCTAGAATCCCTAATGGACAGGTGCAGCCTGTGAATGTTTGATGTGTACAGCCTTTATTATAACTCATAAAATTCCTTGTAGTATTGTCTTATGTCAGCAATATTTTGGTGTATTTAGGATATGCTTCGCTAGGTTTAAAATGCATTTTGGGAGGATAGCCTTGTAACCACCTATGAACCTCTGAATCTATAAGAACTATTAAGCATTTTTGGCAACGTTATATCAAGTTGCTGAAAGGCTGCTATGGGCACAAAGTGATTTCCTGAAAGGTTATTTCTAGAAGATGCTCATTGCAAATTGCTGGAAGGTTGCTTACCAAGGATATGCACAACAAATGTACTAAGCTGCTGATGGAAATGAATTGGGAACATCATCTTGCAGTATGAAGCATGTATATAAATAAATAAATAGCTAAGGCAAGTACCATGCATTACAAAGTAGTGCTGAATTTCCATACTGCAGAAAAGTGGGTTACTACATTTGGAATGCAGAAATTAAATCAATGAACTAGAAATCATTAAGTTGTCAAAATCAGATGTGTCCTGGGGAAATGCTGTTCAAATTCACCTATTAATGCAAATTGTGGAAAATTAGTGTGCTTAAAATGTGAATCAATAACTGATATACAGGGTATTGGAAAACAGTGTGGAAATACAAAACCTATGTTTAGTTGTGTGCTGAGAAACATTATCATATTGACTTTTTCTGAGAAAACAATTAAGTCAGTTAAATAATGTGCCCACTAGGTTGTACTAAGGGGAAACTATTGAACTTTTTTTGAGAGAAATAATGGTGATTATATTGAAGTCAAAGCAGTGGGTAAAAAAAAATAGATAATTATATGATGTTATGAGGTTTATGAAATAGTTCTAAAAATACTCCCCATAAGTAATAGTTTTCCATTGTGCTGTTGGCTGTGTGACTACAAATTTTTTCTGCATATGAATGAACTATTTATGGTATAAAGGAGGCCAAACTATTTAGAGCCTTTTGCTATATAGGAATTGCAGATTATTGGAAAAAAAGAAACCTCAGCAAGCAGGATCTTTGCAGTGAAAATGAAATTTAAAGGTCATTCATAGGCTCATAGGAGGTTACTAGGCTATTGACCCAGAGGTCATTTCAAGCCTAGCCATTACATCTCAGTGTAATAACATGGATACTCTAGTCAAGACCCAAGATTGTATTTAGTAATGACTTCTCATGTCCAGGAGAGTTGTGTGCATTATGTCTGGTAAGAATTTACAATGCCCCATCCATTCCTCCAGGTTCCTTTTGAGCAGTGTCATAGAGGTGCTCTGCTTCATGTGAATTGGCAGCCTATTCCAAAGATGTGCAATCACTAGGAGACAAATATTTTCCTTCAGCACATCCTATTCAAGTTGTAGGCCATATTTAGGTCCCTGGAATGGGTAGCTCTAGTCCTGTTTGATTTACAGATGCACAGCGGATTCATTAGGCTTGTGTTGGAGATTGCTCTGTAAGCAAGGTATAAGTCTCCCCTAAGAACTCTATACGATACACAGTATACTGACAGGGACTTTAGTTGGTTTGTGCAAGGCATGTGCTGGAGTCCCTTGATCTTCTTTGTTAGAAACCTCTGAGGTCTCTCCAATTGCTGCAGGTGCTTTGTATTGTACATGCCAAAAGGTGCTTTATCCTCAGTTATAGGCCTGATTAGTAATGAGTATGGGGGAGGGTTAAACCATCCTTTGCTCTAGAGGTGATGCCTTTGCTAATCAAGTGTGCTACATAGAAGGCCTTCCTTACTACAAGAGACACATGGTGGTCAAAGTTAAGGTCACAGTCTACTTCTGATCTCTGACCCCTTACCACTTCATTGGTACATGGGGTATTGTTGTTAATTCGATAGTGTGAAGGGACATTGTTTTTACTGAAGGGGATGATCATGCATTTCTCTGCATTCAGTTTGAGACCATAACTAAGACACCAATTTCTGGTCTGTGTAAGACCCTCCTGAAGTATACTGACATAGTTTGAGGATTCAGTAATTGCACCCAGTTTGCAGTCATTTGCAAACGTGGTCAGCCACAGCCCCTTAGTTTTTGTCTGAACTTCTGAGAAGTATATACGAAACAGTAGTGGGCCTAGCACTGACCATTGTGGCACCCCGGTGGTGACAGGTCAGCTGGTTGATGTGGAGTCACCCACTTTGATAGTGTGTGACTGGTTTGTGAGACAGTTGGCAACCCATTCTTCAACAAAAGGGTTTACATTCAGATTGCTAAGTTTATCAGTAATGCCTGAGTGTGGGATTGTGTCAAAGGCCTTTGCTATATCAAGGTATGCTTTGTGCACAGATTTGCCCTCCTCAGTGGCCCTGGTCACATTTTCTAAGAAATCCACCTGGATTTAGAGGCAGGATCTGCCCTTGATGAAGCCAAATTAGGTCAGATCCAGAGTTTGGAAATTACCACTGTCTTTATTTATGAGGTCCATGATGATACGTTCCATGGCCTTACAGATAAGGCTGGTCAGACTTATGGGTCTATAATTCCCTGGGTTTGTTGCTAAGCCACCATTGTGGAGGGGAATAACTGTTGCTGTTCTCCATTGCACAGGAACAAAGCCTGTGGATAGGCTATGATTAAATAGGGTACTTAACGGTGATGCTAGTTCATGTTTTAGTTTGTTTAGAAGACAGCCTGTGATGCCGTCTAGTTCTATAAAGATTGTGTTTTTTGCCATAGACAAGGGTTTAATGACCTAGTCTTCAGATATGTAGGGTTGGGGGAGTTAAAGACAAGGTTTGTAATAAGTTTGGAGGGGATAGGGGGAGTGACATTTTTCACCAAATCTGTCCTGTAGCAGGTTTGCTATTTCTGCAGGATCAGAGTGTGTGTGTCATACTGTTAGTCACTAGTTCAGCACATGCTTGGATCCTACCTTTTAAACTATGTATATAGCCGTAAAAGAGCTTATGGTTATCCTTGGATGTGATTGCTAGGTTTTTCTCAGTATTGCTCTTAGAGGATTTGACATAGTGTTTTAATTGCCTGTTAAGGCTGACAAGAGTGTTTTTCCATTGTTGGGGCCTCACCTTTGTTTTCTTAGACAGAAACTGTTTGCTTTTGTAGTAAAGTTTGTTGATGCTGCATTTCCACAAGGATGGCTTGTTTTAACTTGGTGCTCTGGCTTTGATTCTCCCTGGAACAGCCAAATCTATACACTTATACAAGTGATTGTACAGGGCTTTAGTGTAATCTTTGGTATAGTCACCACTTCCAGCTAGGGTTAGGGTTTGGAATGCATTCATACCTACCCCTAGGAGGGTATAGTTTGCCTTGGTGAAGTTGTTTAGTCTGACTTCACCCCTTGTGAGTTCTGGTGTTAGTGCCAGTTGGAAAGTGACTGATTTGTGGTCAGACTTAACTAATGAGGGTCCAACAGTTGCAGTGGTGCATCTGTTTGTCATGTTAGTGGGGACCAGATCTAGTATGTTTGCTCCTCCTATTGGAGTTTGAACAATTTGTTCCAGGGCATTTGAGTTAACAAAGTCAAGGAACTTTTGTGCATGTGAGTTAGGGCTAGATTAGGTTTCCCAGCTGATAGTGGGATGACTAAAATCCCCCCATGACCAAAATGTTTGGCAATATTTGGATTGACTCTAGTTTGGTCAAGTAGGCCTTGTGTGCATCATGATTCATGGAGGGGGATCTATAACTGGCTATGACTTAAATGGGATCTTACCCAAAGTAATCTGAACTTGGAGTAACTCCATAGAGTTATCCAGTCTAATAAGTCAGGAGGTGAATGTATCTCTAATATAAATAGAATACCACCTCCTTTGGTTCTCACATGTTCGTCTTACAGTCTGAAGGTGTGGAAGGCATTGTAGCCTTGCAAGACCAGTGTACTCTCTGAATCCTTGGAACAGGTTTGCCTGACTGCACAGACATCTACATCTTCTAGTGATAGAAGTTTTTGGTTTAAACTTCTAGCGTTTTGCAGCATAACTCTTATTTTGTTATGGCTGGCAATTTTCATGTCAGCAATTTTGTTTTTGAGACCTTGCTTAAAAAAGGCACTATAGGGGAGACAAGAGCCATTGCCAGCAGACAAAAACCTAGTAGTGACAAGTTCAAACCATCTCTGGCAAAACAGTGAGATCTTTTGACCATGTCATCCCAGACTGACAGAAACTGGATCCCCTTTGAATGACACCAAAAATTAAGCCAATTATTGAAATCAATAATTTTTTTGTTTATACTGTGCCATCATTCTATGTGAGGGTAATATGCTGCTCAAGGCTAGGGACATACCTGCCTGGGACACATCCTCAGAGAGCTCAATCATGTCTGTATTCATATAGTTCAGTGAAGTATGTTTCAGGTCGTTCCCTCCAACATGAACTATGATGGAGTCATAATGGTACTTGCTGCCGAGATACCTGAGTGCATGTGTGATCTGACATACCCTGGCACTGGACATGCAGCTGACCATGACTTTCTCCTTATCTAACCTGGTGAGTGGGACATCTGTGTGTCTCACTATGGAGTCTCCAATGACAAGAAAATGTGTTTTTGAGTGTTATGCCTTAAGGGCTTGGTAGGTCTGACACTGGAGTTGCTATGTGTCTTGGTGCTGTGTGAACTGTGTTAGTTGTAGCAGTGTTGTGTTTCTCGAGGTCTCTGTTGTTTCAGTAAGTTTTTGGAGAGAGCTTCCATGTATGTAGAGTTATGTGTTGGATGCGTACTATGCAATGGAAGATAAAGTTAGAGAAGGAAATGTTAAGACAGACAGAGGACACTGCATTCAAGCTGAAAAAAATCCATATGGTAGAACAGATAGTTTCTGGGAAGAAAAATGAATAAATAAATAAATAAAATGGCAGAGAATGTTCCAACATTGTTTGAAGACTTTTTCCAACAAAATATATGGCAAAGTTAAAGAAACAGAAAGACAGCTGATTCATCAAAAAAAAAAAAAAAAAAAAACGCTCTCTGAACTTTCCCTAAAAGTAGAAACAGTGAAATAGCAAAGTTAACCTGAAAGCAATATATCAAGACACATAAAATAAATAAATAAATAAACTGACTTGGTGTTGGAAGTTGAAAGAAAAAAAAAATATTTCCCTAATCCAAGCTGGTGATATGAGTTTATTAAGTGGGAAGAACAACTGTGACAGGCATGCTACATCAGATTGACTGTTCTCTAGTTAATCCAACAATGAAATATCAGAACATCATACCTCTCAACTTTCCAGAATTTCGAGAATGTCCTGATTTTTGGTCTGTTCCTCATAAAATCTTTGATTTTCTGGCAAATCACCTAAGGCTGAAGTCACTAAATAAAGGCAGACATTTCAATTTCAGACACCATTTCCTTATGAAAATACATGCTAACCCAACATCTGTTATTCTAGCAACATTTTAACTTTATAAGAACAATACTTAAAATGTGTCCCTATTTTTGGGCATTTGTCCCTACATTATTTTTAGATTTGTCCAGATTTCTCACACTAAAAGATAGAGAGGTATAGGCAGAACATCCAAACTTAGAATGCATCACTAAAAACACAACTTCTAGAGGGCAGAAATAGAGTCAAGAACTGCACACAGAACTTATTTTCATAACAACAAAGTAGAACAGTATATGCAACAAAACAAAATCTAAAAGCATCAATGAAGGTAAACAGTTGTCATTGATCAGTGAGAGACTTTATTCAAAAAAATACAGAGGAGAAATGCCAATGACTTACACTTAATCAATTAACACATCCTAGAACTGACACAAAATGCAAAAATAATAGTTTAGTCCAGATACAGATTCTTACTTTTAGCACTTGAATTTGCTTATTCGTGATCAGCACTTGTTCAGAACTTGTAAGCACTAAATAACCAACTAATTAGTACAGCACTCAACCTTCCTCATTACCTAGAGGTAAACAGTTTTGGTACTTACTTTCCTCACTTGCTTGGAGAGAAACAGCTCTTGTACTCACTTTCCTCACTTATCTAGAGGAAAATTATTTTTTTATTCAGGCATGTCCAAGGGTCAGCTCCCAGTGTTCTCTCCTGTCTATCTGATGAATCTGGGCATCTTGGGGCAATGTAGAAATTGCCTCATGTACACAGACAACCCTCTCCTCCTACCACCCAACACTACAACCTATGAGAGATGCACTTATTTAGCCAAACTGGAGGTAAAACTCTCTCCAATCAAGACTGAACTTGACAGTCAAGAGGAGAAGGTAAACACTTGCACCACACCACACTCATCACATAGTCTCACTAAATCTACACCACCAAAATCCACACATAGAAACACAAAAACATTTGCGGAGGCTCTCAATAATAATCTGCTCAAGCAACAGAGACCTCCAAAGCAGAAATGCAAGCAACCTCCACCCCCCCAACACAACCCAAATGACACATAGCCCGCAGACTCAGTGTGCCACTCAACCACACCTAATAAGGCAAAACAACGTACCCAACACACTAGTCATAGGCAACTCTATAGTCAGGCACACTGATGTCCCACTCACAAGGCTAAACAAGGAGAAGGTTACTGTCAGCTGCCTGTCAGGTGCCAGGATCCGCCACATAACCCACGCACTCAGGTCACTCCACAACAAGTACAAATATGACTCTGTCATTGTCCATGTTGGTGTGAACGACCTGAGACTTACCTCCCTGGACTACATGAAAAGAGACATGGAAGAGCTCTCAGATCTTGTAGCCCAGGCAGGTATGACCCTAGCCCTGAGTAACACTCTGCCATCACCCAGAATGATGCCGCAGTACAAGGACAAAATGATTGATTTCAACAATTCGCTAAGCTTCTGGTGTCATTCTAAAGGGATCCAGTATCTGTCTGCCTGGGATGACATGGTCGACAGACCACGATGCTTTGCCAGAGATGGCCTGCACCTGTCACCCCTAGGATTCCGGATACTGGCTAAGGTTCTTGCCGCCCCTATAGTGCCTTTTTTAGGCAAGATTCAAATGACAAATTCACCACTGTAACAGGAACAGGCAAGCAAAAACTGTGGGTGATGCTACTCAATGCTAGAAGTCTAAATCTCAAAATGCACTCACTCGAGGCACTCCTTAAAAAGGAGAACATCAATATCTGTGTAGTGACTGAGACCTAGTTCAAGGCTCCAAAGAGCAACCCTGCACTACCAAGCTATAACTCATACTACACTTTTTGGCCATGTCACCTGGACCGGAAGACCAAAGGCGGAGGTGTGTCCATATTCATTAAGGATATCCACACCTCCAGGCTAGTTGCTCAGCATAATGCAGCCGAGGTTATCCAAGTGCAACTAACTCTGGGCAAAACTGCAATCCAAATTGTAGCTTGCTACAGATCACCCACCATGTCCCAGGATTCCCACTCCTCTTTTCTTGATGTATTGGAAAATATTAGGGTTCAACCAAACACCCTAATAATGGGCGATTTCAACTACCCTACCATTACCTGGGAAAACTACTCATGTACCAACTCCTTTGCTCAATGCATTCTGGAATTCATAAACTCCAATGCCTTGGATCAACTTATCCACACCCCCACCAGGGGCAACAATATCCTGGATCTAGTCATTACCAATATGAGTGACCGGTGTTCCACACCTGAAGTCAACGCCTCATTGGTCTGCTCCGACCATAAGCTAATTACCCTAGATATCTACATCCTGTCCCCATCCCCCATTAAGGAAACCATGGTAAAAAATTTCTCCAAAGCCAACTTCATGCTTCTTAAGACAGAAATGGTGAACTTCATGACACCCATGCAGATGGACAATACAGTTATGACTACTGAATCCTACACAATTGCACTTTATAAGCACTTACATGAGTGCATGGATCGTGCTATCCCAAACAGAACCAAGACGCTATCCTCCAAAAAAAGAAAGCCAGTCTGGTGGTCCCCTGCCATAAACAAACCATACAACAGAAGGAAGAAACTCTTGCAAAAGAGAGTAAAATCCCACGAGTGGAGGAGTTCCCTGGTTAGCCTCAGTAAGAAGGTACGATCCCTGTTAAAATCCTCCAAAGCTAGTTACGAAAACAAAATTGCCACTGATTCTAAAGACAACCACAAAGCATTCTATAGCTATGTCAAGAATCTCAATGGCAACACTCAGATCTGCTTTGAGTTACAGCACAATGGCACTAACTATACAGACCCAACTGATATTGCCAACATCCTGGCAGATAGGTTCAGTGCTAACTTTACCCCCCTCTCACCCCCTAAAGAGCCCATCTCTATACCGGAAGAATGCAAAGTTCCTGTAATCACAGCTGCACAAGTAAAAACCACACTCTCCAAAGCCAAGAACACAGCATCCATAGGACCAGACAACATCCCAGGCTGCATTCTACACAAACTACAGAACGAACTGGCACCTCACCTAAATACCATGTTCAATCATAGCCTCACCTCAGGTTTTGTGCCTGCTGAATGGTGCACAGCAACGGTTATCCTACTCCACAAGGGGGGGGGGGCACCATGGACCCTGGGAACTACCGCCCCATTAGCCTGACGAGCCTGGTCTGCAAGGCCATGGAACGTATCATCATGGAACTTATAAACAAAGATATTGGTAATCTCCAAACTCTGGATCCCATGCAGTTTGAGTTTGTAAAAGGCAGATCATGTCTCCTAAACCTGATAGACTTCTTTGAAGCAGTCACCAAAGCCGTAGACAAGGGTAAGGTGGTTCCCACAGCCTATCTAGATCTTGCCAAGGCTTTTGAAACCATCCCCCACTCTGGAATTATAGATAAACTCACTAAACTAGGTATAAATCCCTATGTCACAAGATGGGTTGCCAATTGGCTCACTGACAGATCCCACACTGTGAAAGTAGCAGACTCCAAATCCGACTTCAGACCAGTGACAAGAGGAGTACCGCAGGGTTCAGTCCTGGGTCCACTCTTGTTTGGTATCCACTTCTTGACGTACAGGATAACATAGAAGGTCTTTGGCTAATGAAGTTCACAGATGACTGCAAACTAGGAGCCATAATCAAAACTCCTAATGATGTGGACATCCTACTAAAGGGCCTCACTGAGAGAGATGCCTGGTGTCAAAGCCATGGCTTCAAGCTCAATGCCAAAAAGTGCATTGTCATCCCCTTTGGTAAAAACTCTGTACCCATGAACTACAACATAGGCAGTAGTATACTTAACACTAAAAGTGTGATAAGAGACCTTGGGACACAGGTGGATAGTAGTCTCTCCTTTGATAATCACATCGCCACAGTAGTCAGGAAATCCTTCTACGTGGCACACCTCATCACAAAAGGTTTCTCATCCAGAAAAAAGAGGTCAGTGTTCCCGTCTACTCATCACTCATTAGCCCCATTATAGAGTACAATGCCCCTTTTGGTATGTACCTCACAAGACATCTACAATAACTGGAAAGGCTGCAGAAATGCCTCACAAAGAAGATTACCAGCCTCAAACAGATGCTCTACGCAGACCGTCTCAAAAAACTCCAGCTTTACTCCGTCGCATATCGCCTACTCAGAGGGGATCCCTGCCTAACATACAAAGCTATGTCAAACCCAGAGCTGTTGGACATTCTCCACTTAAAGAAATCCCAATCCCTCCGAGCTACATGCTCTAGGGACCTAAACATGGCACCACATTAAACAAAACATGCCAGAGGGATAGATTCCTGTCACAGAGACTTCCCATACTCTGGAATAAACTACCTATCTATATCAAACAAAGCTCCTCATTAACACTCTTCAAGGAAAAATCTTGATGATTGGATGGGAAATAGGAAATTCACCCCAGGGATCACCTCTATTGCTCTGCCCGACAGTGGTACAGGAAAATAATTTTCTTGGGTGGCAAAAGCCAGGGTACCTTTTTCGCTGGGCTTGTATGGGCCCCAGGGCCAATAGCCTAGTACCTACCTATGAACCTATGAACGAGTTACAGGAAGAATTGAGAATGATAAATGGAAAAATATATGACCCCCCCCCCCCTTTGTTCATAGGGTCATACAAGGAAAGGAAAGTCTCTTTCTTTCTCTAAAGGAAAACTAAGTCAATAAGCCAGCAACTGAGGCACACATCTCCTGGAGAAAAGCTTGAATTCTAAACAACCAGAGGTCTTAGAAGGCATAGTGAAACATAAAAGCCACCATGTATAAAAATATGGAATCTGGAATGAAAGAAGAAAGGCTGATATGATTAATAACAAATGCAACAAACTGTAGAGATGACCACTGGAACTGCAAATAGGTCATGGCATCCTAAGTAAAAATATACTTGATAACTAAATGCCTCTGTCCTCAGTATGTAACAAAAACTCTGGGCTTATCAGAAATTAACAGAGGAAACAAAACAGTATACTGAGACAAGTGAAGAAATACAAAATGCTTTAAACAACAGCTTGAATTAGCTTGAACTTACATTTGCAGAAACTGAAGTCATGAGAAGGCATAACAAGAAGCCACAAAACGTCAAATAGAAAGTGAAGTTTAGTTAAAGGAATGTGCAAAGTTACGAGTTTGTCCCAGTTCCAAAACGAGAGGGAGGCACCTCAGAGTGAACAGCATAACTAATGAGCCTCAGAGGGCGTTCTTGCCACCAAGATCCATGTATTGTATTAAACTCTCACAATGTAGTGCTGTCTCACAGTCTGATAAAGACTGCTGGAAGAATAGCCCTATTACAGGAACTATGGGCCAGCTGAGTTAGGATATGGTTAGTCAAAGACTCCCATCCCTGCAGGTCTGATCTGGAGGGATCATGTGCTATACTAACCCCCGAAGGTAGCTGTGGGGTATTTGAAGCTGCAGTTTTGAGGCAGCTTGGCAGGAAGAACCACACCTACCCTGAGTAAAGGAAACTATGACCCCTTCTTAAAAAAGGGAAGGACAGAGAGAGAGAAGAGGGTGTTGACATGTCAAGCAGAGAGAGGATTACTTTGGAGGCACAAAGGCTGTAGCTCTTATAGCATTAGACTCAACACTAGGCAGCTTTACCTCAAAATGTATGATCTGAAGGACCTCTTTTGAGAGACTTTAATGTTGAGTTAACATAAGTAATACAGAAATTATACTCACTACTCTACTTACTGTTTCTCATTCTCTCTGTATGTATATATGTATATATACATACATATACATACATATAGATAGATAGATACAGATATAGTTATATATGTATATATGACAGATATAGACAGAAACATGTTTATATGCATGTATATATATATATATATATATATATATATATATATATATATATATATATATATTTCTGTCAGTATCTATATGGATAGATATTAACTGCCATTGACACGAATGTCTATCTTCATCATATCTTCATTGTCAAAGTAATCCCTGTATGTTCCAATGTAATTGTATTCCTATATTTGTGGGAGTTATGTTTATATCACCATCTTTGTGTTAGAAAATTGCATATGGACATCTCTCTCTCTCTTTCTCTCTGTCCCCGTCTCTCTCATCATCCATTCTAAATGGTATCTATCTAGGTAGACCTCCGCGCAAACAAAGAGAAGGAAGCTATGCAGTTTATGGTGCTGCCATTCTTCTGGGGGTGGTGGTGGTGAGAGTAACAGCACTGTTACAGTATTTTTCTGACAGATGCAGGTTACAGCATAACTGCTGTCACATAGGAAGGTTTCTCATTAGTAGGTGCTTGGTATAAAATATGCTGTAGACACACACACACACACACACACACACACACACACACACACACACACACACACACACACACACACACACACACACACACACACAGAGCCACATTCTATCTACCCACCCAAACATACACAGCAAAACACATGAATGCACACAACCACGGTCTGATGTCTACTATGATCTGTGTACTTAAATCAGCTGAACAGACACTATTAGTTGTGGGAGTGTGGTGTAAACAGTGATGTTACAAAACATGAGAGAGGACTGAAATGAGATCTTATCACTAGGCTCATTATATTTATTAACCTCAAAATCTGATACACAGTGCTACACAGAAAAAAAATAAAATTGCATGATTGCTAAACAACAGAATCACTAAGCATGAGCCTCACACAGGTAATAACAGATGAACTCTTTAGATAAGGATGACAGTGTTTATATATATATATCCCCATTTAGTAAAGAGATTTAGCTCTTTTTTACTGACAGCTAAAGATCATCTGTGGAAGAGGTGATAAAATATTATACAGAAAGTACCAGTCCTGCTCTGGATTCCCCCATATCTCAACTGCCCCTATGCTTCCAACATTTCCTTACAAATTACACACCCCTCTTTTTGCCCCTTCCTCATTTACTCCCCTCCTTATTTCCTCATATCAACTTCTAGCTTATTAATTTCATTTCTGTACTTGGACCTCATTTAGCTCTTCTAGTTTCCTCATCCTTTTCTTATTAACCACTGATCCTATGTCACTGGCTTCTTCACCTCCAGTTTTTCCTTTTGATATCCTTTCCCTTCTTCCCTTAATGAAGGTGGCTTATGAACTGGATTGGGAGTGTGGATGTGTATTTGAGTGATTCAGAGACATACAAATTTACAAATTTATCAATTATTAATTTCTCTAAGTCTTTTGGGTTTCTAATACCATGACAGGAATGGAGCCCATTCCTAAGTCAAAGTACAATTAAAGTTCATGAAATTAGTATTGTTTCACTCTTTGATGTCAGCTCTTCGCAGCACCCGCAATGTGCCCAGTAATGACTCCTTCTGCAATTCATACGGAGTTACATGTATTGAAGGCATATCTAAATATGATTGTAGATTATTTTCTAGCTACCTCTCTTGCAGGCAGAAATCTGTCAGATGGCTCTCATCCTCCCTATATTCCAGTGTCTACTGGTGTCACTCAAGACTCCATCTTGGGTCCTATGCTAGTTAACATCTTCGTAGGTTCATAGGTACATAGGTTGGTACTAGGCTATCTGCCCGAAGGCATTTATAAGCCTAGCCAGAATGTGTTGGCTTTCGCCGCCCCCTTCGATTAGTTTCCTGTGCCTCTGTTCAGCCGAGCCACTGAATTGATCCCCAAGGTAAACTTTCTGTTTCCCATCCACTCGTCAAGGTTTCTTTTGAAGAGTGTTAGCGAGGAGCTCTGCCTAATGTAGATTGGGATCTTGTTCCAAAGCATGGGAAGTCTCTGGGACAGGAATCTATCCCTCCAGCATGTCCTATTTATTGTTGTAGTGAGGTTTAGATCCCTAGAGCATGTGGCTCGAGGGGATAAGGTTTTCTTTATGTGGAGCATGTCCATTAATTCTGGGTTAGACTTGGCCTTGTATGTCAGGCAGAGATCACCTCTGAGTAGGCGGTATGCAACTGGGTACAACTGGAGTTTCTTCAGTTGAGCTGCATGGGTCATCTGTTTGAGGCCAGTGATCCTCTTGGTGAGGTACTTTTGTGGTCTTTCCAGCTGTTGCAGGTGTCTTGTAAGGTACATCCCAAATGGGATGTTGTACTCTATGATGGGTCTGATGAGTGATGAGTAGAGGGGCACAATGACCTCTTTTGATCTGGATGCGAACCCCTTTTGTGATTAGGTGGGCCCCATAGAAGGATTTTCTAACCACTTTGGCAATATGATTATCAAAGGTGAGATTACTATCTACTGGGGTCCCCAGATCCCTTATTATGTCTTCCGTATTTAGGGGACTACCACCTATGTGGTAGTTTGTGGGTACTTTGTTTTTCCAAAGGGGATGACTATGCACTTTTTGGCATTTAGCTTGAGGTCATGATTTTGACACCAGGTATCCGTCTCAGTGAGGCCCTTTTGGAGGATGTCAGTGTCAGCCAGAGAGTAAATTATAGCCCCTAGTTTGCAGTCATCTGCGAACTTGGTCAGCCATAGTCCTCCTGTGCTTGCCTGTACCTTTGAGAAGTATATACCGAACAGGAGGGATCCTAGGACTGAGCCCTGGGGAATGCCACTTGTAACCGGTTTAGAGTTGGACCTAGCTCCCACAACTCTCACCATGTGGGTTCTGTCCATGAGCCAGCTGGCAACCCATCTTGTGATGTAGGGGTTTATGTTCAGGCTGGTGAGCTTGTCTATAATACCAGAATGGGGAATGGTGTTGAAGGCCTTAGCGAGGTCTAGGTAGGCTGTGTGTACCACCTTTCCCTCATCTATAGCCTTGGTAACTGTCTCAAAGAAGTCCACCAGGTTTAGGAGGCATGATCTGCCTTTAACAAAGCCAAACTGGGTAGGATCCAGTGTTTGGAGGTTCCCAATGTCTCTGTTAATGAGTTCCATGATGATGCGCTCCATAGCCTTGCTAGTCAGGCTTATAGGGCGATAGTTCCCAGGGTCTGTTGTGGCTCCACCTTTGTGGAGCAGAATAACCGTTGCTGTGTGCCACTCTATGGGTATGTAGCCTGTGGAGAGGCTGAGTTTGAACAGTGTGTTTAGGTGAGGGGATAGTTCGTCTTTAAGCTCATGTAGGATTCAGCCTGGGACACCATCTGGTCCCATTGATGCTGTGTTTTTGGCTTTGGAGAGGGTTGTTTTAACCTGAGCGTCTGTGATTTCAGGCACTCTACATTCTTCTGGTATGGTTATGGGCCCTTTTGAGGATGATAGGGGTGAAGTTTGCACTGAACCTGTCTGCCAGGATGTTGGCGATATCGGTCGGTTCACTGTATTTTGTGCCATTCTGCACTAACTCTGAGCAGATCTGAGCATTGCCACTTAGATTCCTGACATAGCTAAAGAATGCCTTGTGGTTATCTTTGGAGTCCTTGGCAATTTTTCTTTCAAAGCTCGCCTTGGATGATTTTATGAGGGATCGTAGTTTCTTGCTGATATTGATCAGGGATGTCTTTCCTTCTTGGGATTTTACTCTTTTCTGTACTAGATTCCTCCTTCTATTGTATAGCTTGTTTATGGCAGGAGCCCACCTGACTGGTTTCCTTTTCTTGAAGGAGTGAGTCTTGGTTTTGCTTGGGATGGCACAATCCATGCATTCTTGTAGCTGCCTGTAGAATGCATTAGTAAAGGATTTTGTAGCTTGGACAGTGTTATCCTTCAGCATGGGGGCTTTGAAGCTTTCCACCTCGGTCTTAAGTAACGTGAAGTTTGCTTTTGAAAAGTTTTTCACGGTGGTTTTCTTGTCCAGGGGTGGGGGCGGAGTACAGATATCCAAAGTGATTTGTTTATGGTCAGATCTAACCAGTGAGGGTTTGATCTCTGGTGTGCGACACCGGTCGCCCATGTTGGTCATGACCAGGTCTAATATGTTGTCACCTCTGGTGGGAGTGCTGACCAGTTGAACCAGGGCATTTGAGTTTATAAATTCTAGGAAAAGTTGGGCAAGGGAGTTAGTACTTGAGTAGTTCTCCCAGTTAATGTTTGGGTAATTAAAATCACCCAATATTAGGATAATTGGTAGGACCTTTATGTTTCCCAGTGTTTCCAGAAATGTGGAATGGGGGTCCTGGAACATGGTGGGTGATCTGCAGCAAGCTACAATTTGAATTGCAGTTTTGCACATTGTTAGTTGCACGTGGATGATATCTGAAGCATCGTGTTGTGCCACTAACCTTGAGGTGTGGCTATCCTTGATGAATATGGATAGGCCCTCGCCCTCACCTTTTGTATTTCGGTTTGGGTTCTGTGACCAAAATGTATGGTATGAGTTGTAGCCTGGTAGTGCTGGGGTGCTCTCTGGAGCCTTAAACCAGGTTTATGTTACTACACATATATCGGTTTTCTCCATACTGAAGAGTGCCTAGAGTGCATGCATTTTGAGGTTTAGACTTCTGGCATTGAGTAGCATTACCCTCAGTTTTTTGTTACTTGTGCTATTTATGGTGGTGGGTTTGTCTTTTGAGCCTTGCCTAAAAAAGGCACTATGGGGGTGGCAAGAGCCTTGGCCAGTATTCGAAAGCCTAAGGGTGACAGGTGCAAGCCATCTCTAGTGAAGCAGCATGGCTTGTCAAGCATGTCATCCCAGGTGGACAGACACTGGATTCCCTTTGAATGACACCAGAAACTTAGCCAATTGTTGAAATCGAGAATTTTTTTCTTTATATCATGGTATCATTCTTGGTGAGGGCAAGATGCTACTCAGGGTCAGGGTCATACCGGCCTGGGCTACGTGATCAGAGAGCTCTTCCATGTCTCTCTTCATGTAGTCCAGGGAGGTATGGCTCAGGTCATTCACACCAACATGGACAATGACAGAGTCATATTTGCACTTGTTCTGGAGTGACATGAGTGCTTGTGTTATGTGGTGGATCCTGGCACCCAACAGGCAGCTAACAGTAACCTTTTCCTTATTCAGCCTAGTGAGTAGGACCTCAGTGTGCCTGACTATAGAGTCACCTATTACTAGTATATTGGATATGTTATTTTGCCTTATGGGCTGTGATTACATGGCACACTGGTTTTGTGAAGTATGTGTTTCATGGTTTGTGTTGGGGGGTGGAGGTTGCTTGGATGTTTGCTTTGGAGGTTTCTGTTGGTTTTGCAGATTTTTGTTTAGAGCCTCTTAGTATGTTTTCATGTATTTATGTGTGTTTTTTGCAGGTGCTGGTTTAATGGGCCTATGTAAGACTGGTGGTGTGATGCAAGTATTTCCCTTCTCCTCTTGACTGTCTGATCCAGTCTTAGGTTGAGAGAACTTAGCCTCTAGTTTGGCTGTATAACTGCATCCCTCATATGTATTAGTGTTTGGTGGTAGGAGGAGGAGGTTGTCTGTGTACATGAGGCAGTTGTAACATTGCCTCAAAATGAGCAAAAGACGCAAAAGACCTTCACACATCCTGTAATCAGTCCTCTATCATCCAGTATGAAAATGACTCAGTTCTCATCTCCATCACCAACAATATCTCCGAATTCCATACCCTTACCCAACAGACCTTTCTAGCCACTGAAAAGTGGTTGTCTGAAAATCTTCTCATCCTTAAGCCTAAAAAGGCCAAACTCTTGCTCTTTCTTCCTTGTTCTCTTTCTCGCCATAAATCTACCTTTGCTATTACATCCTCCAATAACACTATCATAATACCTGAACTCACACAAAGCTCGTAAGTGTCATCATTGATGATGAACTCAAATTCAACCTACATATACTCCAATGTATAAAAAAACAAACCAGAAACCAGGCTTCCTATATCATAACAAAAAATTTCTAACTATAAATGCCAGACTCTCCCTGGCACAGGCATTTCTCCTCCCCTCCCTTCTATATGCTATCCCAATTCTATCTAACATTCAGGCCACAACCTTGACAAACTTGAACAAACATATCACAAAGTAGCCAGATTCATTATGAGCTCTCCTTACAACTCGCACACTGCCTTGCACTAAACTCTTTTCAATGGCTTGAGCTCCCCCAACAACTCCTTCTATTGCAATTCCAAATAATACACCCTACACTATTTAAACCGTCTTCCTGCCCATCTCTCTCCTCCCTGGTATCCACCTATTGGCCATCTAGTACCCTCCATACCTCTAACCAGCAACATCAGGATATCTACCGGCCAAAGAAAAATATGGGCAAACTTCTATATAAATGTTTGGTAGCCCAAGCTTGGAACAAACTTTCTTTACACATACACTCCATTACCCATCCATTACACTTTAAAAAAGAACTCAGACTTTACCTACGTATTACCAAATGTTGCCCCTGCCATGACCCAACTTAATAACCCATATTCATGCATTGTATAATAATCCCTCCCTTTTTAGCTACTAACCTACTTTGTGTTCACATGGTAAATTCAACCCTCAAAATTGTCATCTAGACTTTTTAAATTTATATGTGAATTTTTCTTAATCTCTGTTCAGTTTTGATACTAGCATGCTACTTGTTTAATGTCATGTGCTTGTTCCATGCTTTTATTTTTTGCTTCTTTTGCTATTATTTTACTATCTCTGAATGTTAATATAAAACTTACTGTAAATTGTTTGTAACAGGAGATTTTCTCCTCAGGTCTCCACTGAAAATGGGCTACTGGCCCAGTTGGAACAACCCTGTTAACAAATTACAAATCAATAAACAAATAAATAATTCTTTATAAGACCTGTTGTTCCTACTACTATTGGAACTAACTGGGTATCTTTTTTCCACATTGCTCTCATTTCTGCCTGCAGATCCTGATATTTATGACTTTGTGTCTCTCTGTACACAAGACACTGTAGTCAGTGGGTTTGGTGATTTCAATGATCAAAGATACTTTTGTCTTCTTTTCCTGGACCCCTATATCTGGTTTTCTAGCATCTACCTTTAAACTGTTGCTAATGGGTGATCCCATGTGATGTAGACTTCTTCATTTTCTGTGATGCTTTGTGGCTCATGTTTCCAGTGTTTTTCAGCCACTTCAATAATATTTGCACATTCCCCAGTGCAAGTGTCTTGCCGCATTATTATGCCTTTCAGCATACAGTCCTTCTGCCTTTAGTATGTCGCAACCAGTAATGAGGTATACAACTGTTTCTAATTTGGTTTTACAAAACCTACATTTGTCTGTTTCTCCCACATGTTCAATGGACTTTGTAAACTAACATGTATGCAGCCCACTATCTTGGGCTGCTAATAATAATCTTTCATCTCTTGGTTTGAATTTGCTTCTCCTTAACCATTCCTGCATTCATTCCTGATCAACATGAAGTTCTTCCAGAAGCTTTCTGTACTTGCAACTATATTTATGCATTTGCCACATTGCTTGCCTTCTCATCTGGTCCTTCACCTTATATTCTTTCTTTTGCTTTTTGGCACATTCAGTTGCTGCCTGATGTTTGCCTACTTCTGAATTGATTTCCATTCCTGCTTGACGTCGATATGCTTTTGCTAGATTAAATTTATTCTCCTCATGTTTCATACTTTCACTACATTTGGGCCTTGTGAGGTCAACTGATATTTGTGGAGTACCACGGTTGCAGACCTATACATGTAATCAATTTCAAGGAGGCCCATCCCTCCTTCAGAACGGGGAATATATAATCTTGGTATGCACTGATTTTTGTAAATCATTTAGAGAGCATGAAGCATTCTTCTTGTTTTCCTGTGTAATCTATCCAACACATTTTGGGGCCAGTCAGTCACTCCAAAACTGTAAGTTAGGACAGGAAGAGCAAATTGGTTTATAGCTTGGATTTTGTTCCTAGATGTCAGTGCTGTTTTGAGGATTAATGTATGCTTTTGAAGAATTCCTTACAAAGTTTTATTCGCATTTGTTTGTGTTTTTACCAATAATATGGTCTTCCTAATGCAGATAAAAATAGCTCTGAGTCACATTTTCCATTGCCACATAAACTGACCTACCTGTGATAGGCACTTTACTTGGGCGCAGAATGATTTTACTGAATCCCATGGCTTATGGGTTTCACTGATTGTTTGTGTTCATATAAAATGTTACTGCTTCATAGTACAACAACTAAAACCTTGTGCTAGATAAAACAAACAGCAATAACAAGCTAGAATGACATAAAGGGTATTAAAAGGCATCTTGCAAATATAATGGTAGTCATTACTCAACATAACACCCTTTCTTTTTAGTTATAAAGAAAAATACAAAGTAATGTATTTAGATAAAAGCACAATTGCGACTAGTTTGTATAGATGAAGCACAACTACTAATACGATGTTGAGCCATCTGATCACATAATTACCATTTTTGAATTATTGACACATAAATTGGATTATTTTTTGGATAAAATGGCACAGGAAAAGAATGCTTCTGTATATGTGATGATGTGGCAGGCTGTGCAGTATCCCAACAATATTATGTGCACACATACACACACACATGTATATATGTATATATATATATATATATATATATATATATATATATATATATATATATTTTTTTTTTTTTTTTATCTTAGCCTACACAGTTCTGCATTACTGTATGAGAAAGAAGACTCTTTCAACAAATCTAGACCTGATTCATTAACCTGATGTGAAAAGTGCTAGGGACCTGCACAAAGTATATCATTAAAATATTATTCTATGGGACAGAGATGTACTCTGATTCCTGATTCACAATGACAGATTCCCATATCACTCAGTCTAGCTGATATGCATAACTCATTAAAGGGTGTTATGCAAATTATCATTCTGCTAATGCTATGTGTGATTCGCAGATCATCCAGCTTTTGCAAGATGAGGTTGAAGTTCTTAGTATAATCTTTGTAAGCACTCTTTGCATCTAACCTGCAACCTGCATAAACAGAAGCATAGGTAGTGGTTAATTAAATGGGTGACATGGAGAAAAAGTAGGATGGAAGAGACTGTCAATGCAGACAAAGTGCAGTATGACACTCTGATACTCTTTGCATGACTTCCACTATACAAACAGTTGCCATATTTAATATCTAGTGAAAGTTATTCATATGTATATGGTGTGAAGACCCTCTACTACCCAAGAAATATTTAAATGAGGTACAGTTGCATATTTATTTTCTGAATCTCTGTATGAAATTTATTTATTTAACATTTATTTACCAGGAAAGTCCGACTTGGAATGAAGCCAATTTTCAGGGGAGGCCTGGAGAGAAATGCTGCAGACACATGTCTTTGAAACATGGGAGGAAATGGGAGTACCCAGAGGAAACCCACATGAATGTAAGGAGGACATGCAGACATCACACAGAAAGCACTTCAGCTGAGAATCGAACTGGAGAACCTCTTGCTGTGAGGTGACAATGCTATCGCTGCACCACTGCACCAAATTTGTCAGAGTGATCCAGTGAAACATATTATACAATGTGTAGGTGACACTGGAAAAATGTGTCAAGGTGTTGGGTGGATGTGGCTACCTAATTATGAGCACTAGAGTGTATTGAGGACTTGTGAAGGAGGAGGAGTGTAGGGATGTGTATCCTAGACATAAGATCTGTCTTGTAATGACAATTGAGAGGATCTGGATGGAACTTTCATTACAAATTCAAAAATAGTGTGAAAAAGTTTGTATAAAACTTGTACAATTCTAGTTACATACTTTCAGGAATTCAGGATTCCCAACTAATCATTCATGATGTCAAACACGTATTCTGTCACTGTGAATATCTGGTTATGAATTCACTTCATCTGTCTTTAGTATATGATATTGTTAGGAACTGCAGACAAGTATCAGCACACCTAGCAGAAACAGGCAGGCTGTATCATGTCTGGGATACACAAAGTAAGCATATTATCTGTCAGAATGTGCATACAGCACCCTGATCATATGTTGTTGGTAAAGCAAAATTGATAGTGAGAACAGGTCAATTCATATGTACCAACAAAATATCCCTGGTGTACAGATGTCTAGGAGAATGTCTGCTACAATTCATTAATTTGGTAAATGCACACTTAGCATTTTTGCAAGGCACATTGAAGATAATAACAGTGATGGTGATGCCCTCAGCTTCCCCACACATAATGGATACTGAAGAGGTAGAACACATTTCATCTCCTATATATGGTACCGTAATCACCCGCTAGGGGACAAACTAGTACGAAAAGGCATTTATTCCCATCACAAACTACTCAGTCAGAATTAACAAATACATAAATACATTATTATATGGATTTTTCTTTATATTTTCACTGTGTGTGTGTGTGTGTGTGTGTGTTTGAGTGTGTGTGTGTGCGTGTGTGCGTGTGTGCGTGTGTGCGTGTGTGTGTGTGTGTGTGTGTGTGTGTGTGTGTGTGTGTGTGTGCATGTGCATGTGTGTGTATGTGCTGTTACTAACTCATAAAATGTGTTATAGTGCATGGAGTGTTGGGATTATGCTCCAAAATTGGGAAAAAATATAAACTTGTTAAGTGCTTCCCTACCACAAGACCTGATCTTAATAGTGCTTAAGTGTGCTTAACAAAAAATAGTTAAAGACATCCTAAGTGCTGTTAAGATTAGGTCTCATGCTGTGAACTAACAATAAGTAGTGACAGCCAGCAAAGAACAGAAACTGGAAGTAAAACAGCTTTCAATAGCTGTTAGAACTTTGCCATATTTACAGACAGAAAGTGGGGCAGAACAAAGTTTCTATCGGCTTATAAAAGATGTTTTACTTTCTGACAGAAAATCACTTTTTTCTTCCTGCAGTACCTCTCAACTGTCTCTGTTTTTGCAGAACAGCCCTGATTTCCTTCATCTTTTTGCACTGTCTGATGTAAAATTTTAGATTTTCTGGTAAATCACTGAGTATTAAAGTGAATCAATAATTAGGGTTTCACATTTCTGTTGTTCAGAAAACGCATATTATACAGAGCCATTTGTTCTATTAACCTTTTCAGTGAATTAAGAAAATTTTCAAAAACTGCCCCTTTTTGATCCTTTGTCTTCGAATTATTTTGGCTTTATCCTTAATACTTAAGCAAAGAAAATGAGAAGTGTGCTGCTGTCTGTTGGACAGGGTTTGCTAAGCACTCTGTTGTGCTCCTACACGTTCTCTTTCTTTTTTACTTGTTTTTTCCATAATTGCTGGTATCAGGGAGCAGACAAAGACTTGTGCTCTGTAAAGAATTATGATCTGGTTTCTGATCGTAACACCCGTTATGTATTCTCAACATGGATGCCAAGATTCAGCTCAAGAGCTTAACTCTTGAGGTGGATTTCTTAACATTCATGCTTCAAACAGGTAATGAGCTGGTTATGATTAGAAACAGACATAATCCCCAATAATCATCGGTAATTTATCATATTCATTCAGTCTACCTTTTGAGTTTTTGGTGGGAGTAAGTATACTGCTGCTATTTGGTGTGTGTGTGTGTGTGTGTGTGTGTGTGTGCATGTGTGTGCGTGTGTGTGTGTGTGTGCGTGTGTGTGTGTGTGTGTGTGTGTGTGTGTGCGCGTGTGTGTGCATGTGTGTGCGTGTGTGTGTGTGCGCTGTGTGTGTGTGCGTGTGTGTGTGTGTGTGTGTGTGTGTGTGTGTGTGTGTGTGTGTGTGTGTGTGTTTGTGTGTGTGTGTGAATGTTTGGGTATGTTGTCTTTGTCATATGTTACAAGCAGAACAAAGGTTAATACTAAGAAACAAAAAGCAAAAAAGTGAAAAAAAAGACCATAAAATGAGGTGAGTAGCATTTGCTTATCCTGAGCTATACAATGTGGTTTGCACATGCAGTTATGGATATTACAAATATTTAAATATTACCACTAAAATGAAGATTCCATCACAAACTGCAGAAAAATAAAAAAGGAAGTGAAGAACTGAGAGCTGCCACCACCAAACCGCTTTATTGTAAGCCGATTAAGTGCTTTCGTCCTTGGTAACATGGACTTCATCAGAATGACAGACAGTGTTCACATTATTTATACATTAACATTAATTTAGTGTTGTCACCTCACAGCAATGTCCTCCCTGCGATCACATGGGTTTCCTCTGGGTGTTCCAGTTTCCTCCCACATTTCAAAGACATGCAGTAGGTGGATAAGGCACTCTAATTTGGCCATAGGTGAGAGTGTGTGTGTGTGCGAGTGGTGCAAATGGATTACTGTGGCAGGGCTAGCCACCCGGCAGTGTAAACCTTGGCTCGAAATGATTTGTCACTATGAAGTGACACCCCAACCCGATGTGCAAAATGGGAAAAGGGGTTGAGGATGGATGGATGGATTAATTAAAACACCTCCCATTTTCAGTCAATCCAAACCTAATCTCAACTATTGCCATGGTGACTAAAACACATATTGAATTACTAGCACTAAAATAAGATCTAAATATCTAAAAAACAATTTTAATAAAAACCCTTACATTTTTAAATATCATTTAACAAAATACACAGAATACATTTTTAGAATAAATAATATAATAGTAATATAATCGTAATATAATAACACTTCATTAAAAAAATATAGAAAAAAATATGCAGCTTTCAATTTTAAAATACTAGACATAGATGGTTTCATTCAGACCAGGATGAATAGTAGCATCAGTCTTCAGTCCCCACCTAAGGTCCTGAAGTGTCAAAAAATCCTCAGCTGGTCCACCTCTCTGCCCCTAATGCACCTGGTCAATAACTATGAATTTAAAACCATGGGATGGTTTTCATTTCAAGCGTTTGAACAAAGCATTTCCATCATCCTTTTTTTGATATCATACAGATACTGGTAAAATCTTTTCCTAATACTGAGTTTAGTCTTGCCAGTGTCGAATGCATTGCAAGATCTGCACAAACCTAAGAAAACAACCCCCTTACTACCACAATAATATTTTCTATATAGTCTAATGTCTCCATACCCTTCCACAAAAAAGGAACCACCCTGAACAATATAGGGGCACTGGGGACAATGGCTGTATTTGAACATCTTCCCTTCTTTCTCTCCAATAATGGGTATTTTAGTTGGGACCAATTGCAGTTTTGTAGCCTACTCGAATCAGCCCATGTATAGATCTGTTAGAAACAGGCAACACTTTGACCTCATAAAAATCAGACACAGAACAAATCATATAACTGGGCATCCTTAGTTTCTCCTAAATTAGAATTAAAACAAAAATAACACCCTGGCTAACAAAGGACCAAAATCTTTTATCAAACTAAGAACAAAACCTGAATAATACATGGCGTCTCTACCCCCCCACCCCCATTAAAGAAAACACAAAAAAAAAGAAAAAAAAAAAAACCCCTACCTAAAAAAAAAAAAAACTAACAAAAACACACAAACAAAAAAAAAAAACAAAAAAAGGGCCAGTTTAAATTAAACAATCTACTCATCTACTCCAGCTCAACTCCTCCTATCCAAAAAAATCAGAGAGAAAAGTCAGAGAGAGTAGCCATTAATTTTAATTCCTCTTTTCGGACACAAACACAACAATCAGCTATCTACCAAATCATTGCCCCAATTGCCCCCAGTTCCCCCCCCCCCAATCCATATCTTAAATTTTAACACCTCCCCACTGCCTATATTTGCTCCTGCCACTACTGCTTAACCAACCACTCTCTGCGAACTTCCCCCCCCATCTGCTGAATTCATCCCCAGGACGGTACCACTACCACTTCTCTCTTCTGTCTTCCTCTTTACTATGAGTTTTTGTGTTCTTTTGAAATATTTTTTCATTATATGTCTTGATGATGAGTAGAAATATTCTAAAATGTCTCCTATTCTTTGTGTAAAATACTTAAGAAACATACTGTATTATATCAAACATGTATTCTTATTTGAATGGACATGTATCCAGTCGGACTCTCCCGGTTAACAAATGTAAAATAAAATAAAATAAAATAAAATAAATAAAAGTTTTTTTGTATTATGTGCTTGTTTATATGATATAGCTTTTGTGAGAGTCTTGCATTGCCTTAAGAAATAGATTAGTAGGTGGTTGCTAAAGCTGCCTTGTAGACAACCTGAGTGATAAATAAGTGAGGGTTTGTTTGTCAGGGTCCAGTTGAGGAATTGATTGTTTGCTGCTGTTTTTGTCTACCCTGGTGGGCGTTTGTATCAGTAAGCTGAACCCATGTAAATGTATGTAGTTTAAGAGGTTTTCAGAGGAGTAGGTTTGCCAATCAGTACTGAAATCTCCAATTATAATGGTTTCTTGGTTAAATGTAGTGGATGCCCATGAGAGTTCTGTATTAGATAGGTCATTGTTTGGTGGGATGTATACTGCTAGTCGGATGATATGTTTATTGTTGTTAATTTTTAGGCTTGAGGCTAGTAGTTCAGTGTTATGTAGGTCTGGAGATCTATGTGTAGTTGTTCAAAGTTAAGAGAATCCTTATATATTATTGCTACACTTCCATTTTGCTTTTTTATTCTGTCTTTTCTAAGAATGTTATAGCCAGAGGGTATGATTTTATTGTTGTTTTGTGGGCTTTAAGCCAGGTTTCTGTTAGGACCGCAATGTCAGAAGTATAGTGGGAGAGGGTACCATGGAATTTGTGTATTTTGTTTAAAAGGCTTCTGATATTTATGTTAATAAGAAAGATGTTGGATCTACTTTTGGGTATATTGTTGATTGGCAGGGTGTTGGGCTTAATTGTTGTTTGGGGTTTTATTTGTCTAGTGGGTAGGTTTTGCTGGGTGGAATTTGGGCCTTGGTCAGTGTGAATGTCTCCACATACTTAAAGGTTTTTTTTGAGCTGTAGGACAAACATATTTAGTAGGTGTTGGGGGTTGTTTCAGTGAGAATAGTTCAATTGTGTTGGAGTTATAGATTTGGGCTAGTATAGTGAAATTTGTATATACTGCTTTTACTGCATTTTTGGATAGGATGGTGGAAGAGTTTAAGTAGATAATGAGAAGGTTGCGAGATGGGGTTAGATTGAGGGCAATTAGTGGTGCAAGGATAAGTAAGTGAATGAATAGCATGCTTGCATTTGGGGTGTGGTGTAGTGGATGTGGTGGTATTTATGTTTGCTGGGGGTAAGCAGAGTATCAGTGGGTCTGTGAGTGTAGTTGGAGGAGGGGTCAGGAGATGGGTGGGGTTAAGAAGTGGTGTGATGTAATAGTGATGTGGTTGAGTATGAGTGGACGATGTTATGTCATTGGTGTGGTGTGGTTAGAAATGTAATTGATGCAGGGGTGGGTGGGAATGGGGGTAGGGTAGAGGAGCAGAGTAAGCCCCAGTGTAGCAAGGGTGAACAGAGCTGGTTGGACCACAGATTGCGACAAACCTCCAAAAAGAGACAATCTGTGAGTACAGCAAATGGAGACTTACTGGTATAGTGAACAAGTAGGTTACTGGGATAAAAGCTGATATTACAGGGCAGAAAGTAAGAAAGACACAGTGGGACAGATACGTGTTAAAAGATGAAGATGGAAAAGCAAGGTAAGGAGAAGAAAAGCAGTAAGGTATCTGGTCATAGGATTGAAGCAGTTAGATGAAGGCATATGAGGAAAAAATAGATAGAAGGAGAGAAGTATGGCTAGGTGGTGTGTGAGCTGCCAAATACAAAATATTTAATGCTGTATATTGGGAAGGATGGTAAGCATACATTAACAGTAGTCCATTTGTTATATGTTTAATTTATAGGACCATTGGCTCTTAGTTGGTTGGAGGAGTGTGAGTCATGGCTTTGGTTGGATGTACTGGTGGTTCTGGTTCAGTTCTCCTGATGAGGTTGGTTATAATATCCTGGGGAAAAGAAAAAAGAAAAGGGGAGCTAGACAGGCAGATTATTCACAGAAACTACCTCATAGATGTTTCAGGGTGTAATAAACTGTTGATATGGAGAGAGAATTAGATATGAGAAAGGTAACACAGTACATCCATGCTATTACTTTGCAAGGAGCAATGTCAGTATACAATACAAGCTCGACTATTACTCTATGAATGTATTTGTAGCTGCAAACCACTAAACTAGATCTCTTAGATGTAAGGTATACATTCCTGTGGTAAAATGCACTTTCATATCAAATAATAGCAGAAACACAGAGTTAATGTGCAAAATGCTACAGTAACCTACAAATTACAATTATAAGCAAGCTAATAGGGTGACCATGTAGTACTGTGATAAGGAGCCTTTTTGAACATGTGTGCAGCTGAGCAGAAAATTCTGATCTTAATTTTCAACTGTGCATGTAGTGCAGGAAAGCTTGGTAAAAGAACATTACTAAATCTAATAACCAGAACGATGGCATCTTTTTTCTCCTAGGTAGCTTAAATGTAGTTTGAGCAGCTTGATTATACTATATTGCCTAATTACAACAATCTATTATGGGATCTGCACATTGCATACATTTAAATAATCCAAGATACAGTAACAGAATTAGCAGTGGAAATGATGAAATAGTTACCTTATTGGATGTAGAAAAATGTTCTTTACACAAAAAAAAAAACACAAATGCAGCCCTCACACACCACTGGGATCAAGTAGGAGAGGTAGACAGAGCTGGATAGTTGAGAAAGATGGCACAGTACATTAGTGGAGAGTTTGAAATGCTGCAAGGCATTATGGGAGCAATAGCAAAACTAAAATGTGTGAGCCTAGTAATTGGAGTAAAACATGGAGGGATTGACTGAAATATGGGCCCTAGATCATGACAAACCTCCAAAAAGAGACAATATATGAGCACAGTAAGTGGAGCTTTACTGGTATAGTGAACAAGCAGGTTACCAGGATAAAAGTTGATATTACAAGTCAAAAAGTAAGAAAGACATAGTGGGACAGATAAGTGTTAGGAGATGAAAAGGGAAGAGAGAGGTAAGGAGAAGAGAAGCAGTAAGGTATCTGGTCATAGGGATTCAGCAGTTAGATTAAGGCATATGAGAGCGAAAGAGATAGGGAAGGAGAGAAGTATGGCTAGGCTATGTGTGAGCTGCCATATACAAAATATTTAATGCAGTATAGTGGGAAGGATGTTAAACATACATTAACAGTAGCCCATTTTTTGTTTGTTTAATGTATAGGACCACTGGGTCTTAGTTCGGTAGGGGAGTGTGAGCTGCAGCTTTGGTTGGATGTATTGGTGGTTCTGGTTCAATTCTCA
The DNA here is from genome assembly GCF_019279795.1 of Protopterus annectens. NCBI lineage: Eukaryota > Metazoa > Chordata > Ceratodontiformes > Protopteridae > Protopterus > Protopterus annectens. The sequence goes on from NC_056725.1 coordinate 1,889,880,191, forward strand.
TGATGAGGTTGGTTATAAAATCACTAACAGTAATCTGTTTGTTGTTTGTTTAATTATAGGGCCACTGGCTCTTCATTGGGTGGACGAGTGTGAATTGTGGCTTTGGTTGGTTGTATTGGTGGTACTGGTTCAGTTCTCCTAATGAGGTTGGTTATAAAATCTGTACTGGATGTAGAAAAAAAGTTATTTACACAAAAGACACAAATGCAGCCTTCACACACCACTGAGACCAAGTAGAAGAGGCAGAAAGAACTGGATAGTTGAGATAATCTTTTCTTTCATGCTACTAAGCAATTCTAAAAGTGCCATGAGTCCCTTAAATAGAACTCCAAGCTTTGCACCACAGGATTCAAGAGATAGTCCAAGTAAACAGAAATTGTCTCAGTCTTATAGAAACTTGCAGCCACAACTGGTCAAAATGGTGGACTGATCCTGTTTTTGTGGATCTTAGGGATCCTGAATATTCCAGTCATTTTTGGTTGGTTAACTTTAATAAAAACATGGTTAATGTTTACCTGGCATAATAACTCAAACAACATGGTATCTATGTTGGAAAACTTATTTCAGATGATGTCTACAGTTGTCTCCTCATAACACATCTGGTCAATCAATAAATCATTCATGGCCAGATTGTAATTATACTATTCATAATGACTACCATCCACTTTTGTCTGCTTTCATAATTCAAATGGTCTTGTTGTTAGTTAATTCTTTCAATGCCATTCTTTCTTAGAATGAGAAATTTTGAAATTTAGTTCTCCTTCCCAACCTTTTACGCAAGTCTTCCTCACACACATCATGGAAGACTTGCAAAGTGTTGTGGAGGTTTTGGTTGAAAGTACTTCTGGTGAAGGAATTTTTATTTTCATTGTTAAACTGGGGAATGTCATATAACAGATATTGTAAATTTAATTTCTGAATATATAGTTTCAAATCAACCGGCACCTTAATAATACGGGGCAGGTTGGATGTAGGAATGAAGGAAAAACCTTTTCCAAGAACAGAGATATGATCATAATTTAAAACCACACTGCTCAAGTTCACAATGTTAGGACTCCAAGTTAGTGTTTCGGCCTTCCTTTCTCTTTCCCTCTGCCCTGTCTCCTCACTTTGGGTTGCCACCTCTGAGTCCTTGTTGAACTGGGAGGATTCAAAATAAAAGGGGCTGGTGACAGTATCGGGGGTAAGTCATAAGTGTGATTATCTGTGGAGACTAGACCCTGATTAAGTGTTCCTTTATCAAACATATCGCTTGTATTGTTATTTTCCACGATTGGAACCCCTTGACTGACCTAACTCCTGTTCACTTTGTTGTTAGCAGCCCATTTTCCTTCCTTTAAATAAGCTGTCCCAGATTGATAGGCCTCTTTGTCTCCCTGCAGCTTCCCTTGTTTTCTGTTAATAATCGTTGAAACCAATCTATTAATTTTAGCAGTAATGCCAAAGTAAAAAGTGGTGTACTGTGCAAAAAAATATTTTCTTTATATTGTCATCCAATTTCTTCTTCTAAGTGGTGGACTTTGATTTAGTAGTCCTCCACACGTAACTTCATAACAGTATCATTAAATAATTTCACAGATTCACCGTAAAGTTTGTCATTCCTATTTACACCACTGGGCAATTTAAATAATTATAAACAAAATGGCACCTGTTTGACCCTAATGCTTTCCTGCAGATAGAAAATGTCATACTTTCCAAAAAAAAATGTCATTCTTACAAGCATCAGATTCATTACAATCTACCTTGCCATTGTTTAAACCCAAATTTGTAGAAACACCATTTGTTAATAATGTTTCAAAAAATGGATTGCCTATAGTTTTTAAAAAAAATCACCAATGGTGGCATTCATACCTGTAATTCCACTGACTGCAGAATTGGGCTCATCTCTTACATCTCTCTCATTCTAGTTACTGTGGTTTACTAGCTCATTACCATGAGGAAAACTGCTTCCCAACATTGTACCGGACACGATGCTGGCTTGATTCTTCCTTTTTTTATCCCTTCTAAAATTCTGCATACTCCAGAAACTACCATGGTAAGCTTCTTGTGTTAGAACAACCAGTTCCTCAGGGACTAAATATTATGGATCACCTCAGAACCTCATTGAGTAGTGCTCCTTAATAGGATTAGGATATGTGCTATTATTATGGATCACTGCAGAACATTGCTGAATAGTGTTCTTTAATAGGTTTTGGATATGTGCTGTTATTATGGATCAAATCAGAACCTTGTTAAGTAGTGTTTTGGGTGTCTATGGTCATTTGTAGTTCATACTTAGCTTTACACTTTCCAATACACCTTTCAGATCTTTGTCTGTAAGCTTGAGCAACATCTTCAGGTGGACAGCATGTGACCCCCCCCCAATAATCATTTAATAGGATCATAGAATTGTAGGAGATTACTAGGTTATCGACCCAGAGTACCATTGTAAAGGTATCACCATGGGCACTGTTACCTCTGAATTCTGCCATCATCCTGAAAATGTTCATCTGGGTTTGAAGATTCTAGTGTAGAGCTACATGGGTTTTCTTTCTGTACAATCATGAATGTAATTTTAACATCTGCTTGACTTTGTGAAACACTGTTACTTCCTACATAGTTACGAACATGTAAGGTGTGACATCCTCCCATTAAACTTGGGGACTGTATGCCACTTTCTTCAGGCTGCCTCATAGGTTCATAGGTTCATAGTATGATACTAGGTTCATGGCCCAGAGGCCCTTATAAGCCTAGCCAAGAATTTTTCCCATGTTCCCACAAAGTCAACACCTGTTTCCCCTGTCCAACGGGGACACAGGTGGGATTGCAGTGGTGTATTTTCTGTTTCCCATCCAGTCATCCAGGTTCCTCTTAAAGAGAGCTAGAGAGGTACTCTGCTTAACATGGAGAGAGAGTCTGTTCTACAGATGTGGGAGTCTCTAGGGCACAAATCTATTCCACCAACAAGTTCTATCAATATCACAGACCAGGTTTAGGCCCTGCATGCGAGTTGCCTGAGCAGATTTTGACTTATGGATATGCAGCATCTCCATCAAGTCTGGGTCTGAGATGGCCATGTATGCCAGACACAGGTCAACCCTGAGCAGTCTATATGAGACTGAGTAGAGGGACAGGACTTTTACCTTATCTGTAGAGGACAGGTGTTTGAGACCCTGGATTTTTTTGGTCAGGAACCTCTGTGGTCTCGACCAGCTGTTGCATGTGCTTGGCAAGGTACATGCCGAAGGGGGCATTGTACTCGATAATGGGAGGAGTACAGGGATGTTATGACCGCCTTGTTCCTGGATGAAATACCCTTACTTATGAGGTGGGCCATGTAGAAAGCCTTCATACAACAGAGGCAACATGGTGGTCAAAAGTCATGTTGCTAAATATAACTGCGTCATCATCATCATCATCAACAGCCATTCTGCTGATAGCTTCCAAATGTATTGATACAGTATAACTATTTGCTTCTGCTGTCAACCCTGTAAAAATGAATTGAAAACATTACCGTGAAGAAGTAGCATACACTACTGTATGCTTATTAAGGAGATATAGTGTACACTTACCTTTCACTGTGCATTAATTTTCTTTATGTGTAGAAGTGGAAGGTTCGCCTATTAATAATAATTTTCATGCATTTAATGTAATCATTCTATATCAGCATTAAATTTTCTATGTAAACATATGATACAATTTTTAAACTAACCTTCCTGAGCAGATGTGTGTCGCTGATACAGACATTAGTAATAGCCAGTGCCCACACCACCTCTGATTATTCCAGTCCCATCATCTTTTGTGTCACAGTCATCCCAAGAATGGAGAAGAGGCATTCCTCTTCTGGTGTTAAAGGGATAAGTCTGGAGCACCTCCCCCGTACTGGTATGGCCAATTGCATTCTGACACGCCTTGGCTCTTGCATGTCCTACCATTTCATTTACCCTCTTTTTTTGTACTGTGTTATTATGCATTTCCTTCCAACAACTGTGTTTATATCCATAACTACTTCATTACAGGCCTTTGCCCTCTCAGCTTCTTTGGGTCCCCCTTTACCAAAAATATGTCTGCAATATGTCCTAAAAATACCATGAGGATGCAGTTTTTCTTATGGCTAAAGTTAGCCTTTCTCTGCCTTGATACCTGCTTTTTTCATCATTAATGAACCTAAAACAATATGCCACTATCAGTCAAACACAAGAATGAAAGCATGTCTGCCATCTACACACAAAAAAAAGTTAAGTGACACAAAACCAATAATTATATACACATGCAGAGTCTCAATCTAGCCAAGTAAGGCTGTGTTGAACTAATGTTTGAACCATCATGAATAAATACATTCGCAACAGTAAGGCAAACAATTTAACAGATCTGTCCTTCCCTACCACTTTCCTGTATTCCTAATACTTTCATTCTTCATCCCCAGCAGTGAGACTCAAAAATATTCCAGTAAAGACAAATGTATGTTTTGCCAACAAAACATCCTTGACACTTCAATACTTCATAACTAAATCAGTGCATTTCTGCCATGTGTGCACAGTTACTAAATGACAACAAAATAAACTTATCTTTCTCAGTGATCACTATGCATTCCTACTGCTGTTTTAATGAATTTTCATTTACAAATGACAGTTTTACAGCTTTCACTAGAGGTCATTTTTATCTGCGCATCATGTCAGTAATGCAAACATTTCCAGTAAACTCAGTAATCTCACATCACTTTGAATTGCTTCATATCAATTTGCAATATTTCTGTTATTTATTGTTTACTTTAAAAAGTCTGCAGCTTCCTAAGCTAGTTGCCACCTAACTTGAGTAATCTGAAATTAATATGATGGTGTTAAACATATTCGTGTATGTTCATGGTCATTTCCACTTCTGTTATGCAAAGTAGTCCTTTTTATGCTTATCTGTATGAATTACTATGATATGTGGCTGTGTAAGTCAGCTTATCCTCATAACCATGCTTTAAATAGTCATGAACATGGCACTGAGTATTTGTGAACACACTGGAAACAGCATCATAGTCTGCAACAGTATCCAGCTGTCCCAAGAATGTTGTGGGAATGCATGGATAAGCTCAGTTATTCTTTAAGCTAATAATGTTTACAAAAGGCAAATGGAGGCCTATGCATGTGAATTTGCACAACCATAAATATAATCCCTACCTTTCCAACATCATCTGGCACACCTTATCACCTCAAATCACTTACTATCAATATTCATTAAAAGCTGTTACTGACCCACAGAAAGATTTATGCTTGCATAAATAAATATATAAAAGCCAAACAAATATACTGATGCTATACTGCAGGAAGAATGTATAAAGAAATTATTACTTCCTGACATTCAGATGTAATACTCCAAACAGGTAGCAACAGCAAAGCACACTGGCAGTAACAAATGTAAGTAAGATAACAACAGATGATTTCATTAATGATTTTTTTCCACCATAAAAATGAAATATGAATGTACTCATTTAAAAAAATGAAGGTAACAAAGCATTTTTGGTGAAGCCAAACTTGCCATAATAACAATATCAGGTCTAATTCCCCTTCTGGTTAACTTAGTTTGGTTAGGGTGATGTCACACCATAGAATGAATGGTTCTAAACCTGTGAACCACAACCCTGCTGATATTGTCTTCATTCAGCACTGGCACTTCTAATGATGACAGCACTAGTAAAGGCACAAGGTCATGCTCTGAGCTGTTCTGACATAGAGACCAACATTACGTTCTACCTTCTGATTGATTGTTTTTCTTGATTCAAACATGGATAAGATCCAGGCCTGCATAAAAGGGTCAGACTGGAAAATGACTGACATGTAGTAGGAGTTGGTGGTGCATGAGTCATCTCTGAAAGGCATAAACCACTCTGGCTCTGCCAGCACAAATACAATGACCTATAGAAGCCTTACTAGATGGCTGGGTTGGTGGATTAGGTACTGGAGAGAAGTACTATAGTAAGTGCTTCTTGTTTTATTATTTTTAATCTTATCAAACATAAGTTTAAAAATAAGTTATAAAACAGTCATATAAATGAAGTTAGATACAACTAGAAACATGTGTAACTGCAAATATGTAGCTATATGTAATGATAAAGCACAAACATATCTGTAGGCAGAACTGCATCTGTATACAAATACGGAATGTTTATGTGATGGTATACTTTTATTTATAAATACAAATGCATATTTATGAGTAAAGAAACATGTGACTATGCATATATATGTCTGTAATATAAAGATGTACATCTGCATGGATACACTTAAAATTATTTTTTATAGATATAAATGTATATATTTATACACAAACAAAAAACATATTTGCATTGCCTCATAATTTCATGTGCTGTAGATATTATGCTAGTTAGTACTTGAAATACATGAAGGTATTTTTTGTAAAGAAAGGATCTTGTGTGTGTCAGACAGAAAATATTTATTGCATGATAATTGTATAAAACAGTTATTTATTCCATAATGCCAACTGCACATACAAGATGGTTGAACTCATGCAGGCCATCACACCATAGCCAGAATGGCAGTTTGTGGACAGGGGTGGAGATTGCAGTGTCAAATGAATGACCGGCACATAGTTTTTTGAGAGATTACCAGTTGTATTACTTCTGTAAATATTTCCAAATGACCCCCTTATATTCTTACACTTATTAACCAAAAAATTATCAAAGCACATATTATTATCATCATGAAATAGATGTACTGAATCCATTTGTAATAGTAAATATGTTTGTTTAATGAATTTTTAAATGAAAGGAAGTGGAAACGTCCTTTCAATTGTTATATTTTTAAATGTGTGTACAGGTTCTGCATCTGTCTAAATGTATTACCTAAAACTGCAACTTAAGTATGCAGGCCATAACAGTTGAAAGTAGAACTTGCACTGAAGGTGTATGGTAGGATTCCAGACATCACCACTCCCTGAAAGATATAAAAGTTAAAGAATTTGAAGGAAGATGCACTCCTACTATTTTAACTTGCATTAAAGGAAATATTAGCACATTATGAAATCTGTTTTTAAACTTCAAATTTTAATAAATGTTTAAAATATAAATGCATATACAAAGCAAGTGCAACAGTTACTACAGTACCTTGTAGAGTGGTACTAGTAATCATTTCAAAAATACTAGGGAAAAATACAGAGTCAGGTAAACAACTATGCTTTGTTTTCATGTAGCTAAAGAAGAGATCCAATATAACTCCAGTCAACAACACGGGAGACTGGCCAGATTGACTGATGGTACTCATATGCATGAATAAAATCCTTCCCATTTAAAAAATGAAATGTCAAGTAATAAATGCTCTTTTCTCTCTTTACTGATTTTGTTACTATATATAACTACAAGAATATTTATACATAAAGACAAAAGAAGGACTAAAGTGCTTTCAGTACACTGTTCAACCAAATTCATATCAGGCTGACATTTCAAATGTATTACGATTTCTTATGTTAAACCAGCACACATCATTAGTATCAATAGACTGCAAATGTAAAAGCCGCCAAGACTTGATAGCAATACACTGATTGCTTGCATGTATAAGCATTTCCCATACATTTTGTTCTAATTCAATAAAACGTTAATAAAAATAAAATTCACTGATAGCAGAGATCTGAATAATGTGTAACATTATATGTGAATTTATTGCCTGTATTTATTATTTGTCCTCCCACCCTTTTCTCTCTTTTTCTTATTTTACTTATGCGTACATAATACGCAATCTTAACTTGCAACATTTATTGTATATACCGTTGATAATCAATAGCTTGTTATTGTATTAAAGCCAACAACTTGTAATGTTGTTTACTATTACTGCAGCTTTGTATCTCTAGTTATCATGCACATGATGTGGAGCTTTTCTCCCCGAGCATCCACTGAAAAAGGACCTGCGTCCAGTTGGAATTTCCTGGTAAACAAATGGAAATAAAAATAAATAAATAAATAAATACCTTTGTTCTTTGTTTTTTCTCTACCATTTCTGTTCATATTTTACAGGTCCAGAATTATTAGGAGCAGTCTAGTCATGTACCTCTCAGGTTAGGGAGTATTCACACTCTGCACATCCAGGGGCATCCTGACAGGTTCAAGGCAGTGGCAAAGGTCCTGTAACCACCCTGGCATGTAGAAGCCTGGAATGCTTCCTTGACCATGGGCTTTGGGACTTGGTTGAGGACATGGTAGAGCAGGTAGTGAAGAGATGCCTTCAGACAGTCCAGGATTCTCTTCACTGTGTGTAGAACATTCACTGACCTGGTTGGCACTGACCATTGCACCATCTCAGGCCGTTGTCCACTCAACATTGGTGTACTCCACTGCAACACCATCAGACAGTGGAAACATTTGAGGTCTTCTGGATTGGGTACTGTTGTTGGACTGGACTCCTTTTCACCCCTGTTACATTATACTCTCTCCTTTACCCTCTTGCCTACTTCCTATCCACACTATCCTCTTATACAAAAAAAATGAAAACTCTGTCCACCAGCAAAAACATAGTGCTGCTCATCTCCCTTATTGTCCAGCATAAACCTCTTGATGCTTTCCTTCAGAGTTCGCCTCTTTTTTATATCTTGCCTTTTTCAATCTTTCCTATCTCCTCCATTCCATTCTTTTAAGAAATCAGCCAAGGCACCCCCCATAAAGATACCCCTAAATAAAACATATTCAACCCTTTTATTTTTTTTTAAATATTAATAATAAAAGCTGCACATTGCTTGCCTTACGTGCCTTACGTCTTTCAAGCAGGACTGCTCATAGCCATGTTTGTCCTCCATGTCAGAGTATCTATGAAATCATACAAAGCCTAAGGTTTTCAAATAGACCTTCACACATACTCTACAATTAACTTCAGCTACTTTACAGTTTTGCTATAAGTGACATGCTTATTGAAATTCCTTCCCATTTATTAAGTTATCATGAATAACTTGCACTTAGTGTGTTTGCATGTAGGAGTAGTGGTGCTCTTTGTGGATAACCACTATGCAAGTATGAATCCTGGGACTATGAATGCCACCCTTATACCTCTAAAATTCGAAACTATTATTTTTTTTAAATTCTTAAATAATTAATGCTCATAATTTTAATTTATTTTATCAAATCTGAAATTTAGGATTCAAAATAAGTTATTACCTTTTATTACACTTATCTTGTATGATTTCTACTGGCCATTGTTAACTTTTTAGTTCCTTAACTGGCTGGAATTTATAAAGGTACTACTAAAGGGGGAATTCAGTAAAGCCTACACATTTATTTTTTGTTTATGCATTGTGGCACGAAGCCTACACCAGTGCAAACAATTTTAGATTCAGTAAGCTCCGCTTAGAGGTGCGCACGCATGCACCAACAAGGAAAATTCTGTGGAATGCAAATCACCTCGTAAGCAGGGAATCTTATGCAAATGAGGCAGGTTCAGAGATCCAACAAGCAGAAAGGCATCTGTGAAGATTCCACGTCACTGTCTGTAGTGTACGCAAAATTTTTCCACATACAAGAGTCTACACAGACAGAAGGGGATGTAAAACTGCAGAAATATGGACATACATCCCTTGAAAATGTAATACCACATACAGATATGAGCAAAACTATTATTGTGGATGTCAGAAAGAGGAAGGTAATAAGTTAAATTAATAATTATTATTTTTTTAATAATCTCAGCAAGTTTGTGCTTTGCTCTGAAGTGTGCAAATATGCTTATAGAAAAAAAAAACACTGAAAGAAAAGCATTTTATAATATTTGTCAGAAATGTATTATAAGAACATGCGTCAGGTCCATACAATGGTGCATTGGTGCTGTTGCCCAGGTCATATGGCTATGAACCATGTAGTTTCCAGCCTGTCAGCATGGATATGTATGCAAATGAGGTGGATGTCTTGAATAGCAAAAAGGAGTAAGCATGTCCGCATATTCACTTCATGTAGGCTTTCACACTATGTTGATATTTCTGCTGGATTTGAATGAAATAAACCACAAAAAAAAAGGTAAAGTGCCTTAGAAAAGTCAAAAATCTGTAGATCCAAAGCAAAAACTCGAAGACACACCATGGCAATCGAAGTTGACTTTATTGTAACAAACAACACAGAAGACCAGGTCAATAGTTAGCGCTTTCACATTTCTTGGAACACTTCATCAGACTATATACCTAGTACATTAATTCACATTATTGATAGCAACTGTTGTCCAATAGGAACACAAATCTCATTTGAGATCATTTCCTGTGAAACATTTCACATTTCCCATGGTTTATAATCAAAACTAATATATAAAAAACATTTAAAATCACATTCTGAACTTCCTTATTGAACATTCATCATATTAATATACTCCATTTCTCATCATAAAACATGTATACAAATAAATATATATAAAAATATAAAATCTGTAATAAAAGTGTATAAATATTTATACATATAAATAAACATAGAAGTATACATGTATAAACAATTTATAATATATAAATAAATAAATATGTATGTCAACAAAACACTAGTCTGCAAACATATTACTTAAACAATATATATCATCATCATCATCATCATCATCTTTCGGCTGTTCCCATTAGGGGTTGCCACAGCAGATCACCTGTTTCCATTTCTTCCTGTCCTCTGCATCTTGCTTTGTCACACCAACCAACTGCATGTCCTCTCTTACCACATCCATAAACCTTATCTTAGGCCTTCTTCTTTTCCTATTACCTGGTAGCTTCATCCTTAGCATCTTTTTCCCAATATACTCAGCATCCCTCCTCAGCACATGTCCAAACCAACGTAATCTTGCCTCTCTGGATTTGTCTCCAAACCTTCCAACCTGGCTGACCCTCTAATATACTTATTCCTAATCCTGTCCAACCTCATCACACCCAGTGCAAATCTTAACATCTTTAACTCTGCCACATCCAGCTCAAACTCCTGCCTTTTTGTCAGTGCCACTGTCTCCAACCCATATAACATAGCTGGTCTCACTACCCTCTTGTAGACCTTCCCTTTCACTCTTACAGGTACTCATCTGTCACAAATCACTCCTGACACTCTTCTCCACCCACTCCATCCTGCCTGTACTCTCTTCTTCACCTCTCTTCCACACTCACCGTTACTCTGAACTATTGACCCCCAAGTATTTAAACTCATCCACCTTTGCCACCTCTACTCATTGCATCCTCACCATTCCTCTATCCTCCCTCTCATTCACACACATGTATTCTGTCTTAGTCCTGCTGACCTTCATTCCTCTTCTCTCTAGAGCATATCTCCTTCTCTCCAGGGTCTCCTCCACCTGTTCCCTACTCGTACTACAGATCACAATGTCATCTGCAAACATCATAGTCCACGGGGACTCCTGTTTTATCTCGTCTGTCAACCTGTCCATCACCATTGCAAATAAGAAAGGGCTCAGAGCTGATCCTTGATGTAACCCCAACTCCACCTTAAACGCATCCGTCACTCCCACCGCAGACCTCACCACTGTCACACTACCCTCGTCGATATCCTGTACCACTCTTACATACTTCTCTGACACTCCTGATTTCCTCATACAATACCACAACTCCTCTCTAGGCACCCTGTCATATGCTTTTCCTAAGTCTACAAAAGCACAATGCAACTCCTTCTGACATTCTCTGTACTTCTCCATCAACACTCTCAGAGCAAAAATCGCATCTGTAGTGCTCTTTCCCGGCATGAAACCATACTGCTGATCACCAATCATCATGTCCCTTCTTATCCTAGCTTCCATTACTCTTTCCCATAACTTCATGCTGTGACTGATCAGTTTAATCCCTCTGTAGTTACTACAGCTCTGTACATCACCCTTATTCTTAAAAATTGGTACCAAATCACTTTTCCTCCATTCCTCAGGCATCCTCTCACTTTCTAAGATTTCATTAAGCAATCTGGTTAAAAACTCCACTGCCATTTCACCTAAACACCTCCATGCTTCCACAGGTATGTCATCTGGTCCAACAGCCTTTCCATTCTTCATTCTCTTCATAGCTATCCTTACTTCCTCCTTGCTAATCCATTGTACTTCATGATTCACTATCCCTACATCATCCAACCTTCTCTCCCTCTCATTCTCTTCATTCATCAACCCCTCAAAGTACTCTTTCCATTGCCTCAACACACTCTCCTCGCTTGTGAGTATGTTTCCCTCATTATCCTTTATCACCCTTACCTGCTGCACATCTTTCCTAGCTCGGTCCCTCTGCCTAGCCAATTGGTACAGGTCCTTTTCTCCCTCCTTAGTATCCAATGTATGTGTATATATATATATATATATATATATATATATATATATATCCTCTAAAAATATATATTTACGTGGGATGTGTATATTATTATGGATAAGACATTCACTATCATCTACTTGATTTCATTCATTAATATCAAATCTGATCTGGGGCCATACTATCAAATTAATAAAAAGTCTCAAACACTAAAGTTAAAAAATTCACTATAATATATAACTTCTATATGTACATATAAATGACGATAAATGGAATAAAACTAAAAATGCTTTAGTGCGTGTGTGGTCTATCAAAAAGAAAAGGTTTAAGGGAGACTCTATCATTAAGGCCATGTGCCTTGTCTGTTTGCATCCTCATAATCCACCTTGCTTCTTGTTTTTCAGTAAAATTCTTCATATTACCTAGCCTAGCTGTTTTCTTTACTAGCTCTATAACAGTAAACTTAAAACTATGTGTCATATCATGGGTAATGATATGTCTTGCTAACGCATTTGTGTCATCGTCTCTATTCATAGCATATATATGCTAACTCACACGTTCACGCAGACTTCTATTTGTGTTCCCCACATAAAACGATTGACATTTCTCACACACTGCAAGCCGTATCAAATCTCTCGTTTTACAATGAGCAGCATATGGTTTAAAAACATATTTATGCCCTGTGTCTGGATGATTAAAAATATTCTTATTCGACATATAACTGCATTGATTGTATGATCTGCAAGAATAAGTACCCTGTCTAACTGATGTAACAACATTTTGTTTAGGTTGCTCATACCATAATAAACATTTCAAAGACTTAGTATTCCTGTAGGAGAACTGAGGACATTCACCTACTATATCCCTAATTGTATTATCTATGGTCAACATATCCCAATTCTTGTAGTAGATGTCTTTGATCTTACTGTTATTGTTAGTATATGGTATTACCAGTCTGTTGGCTGTATATGTTGGATTCCTTTTATCATCTAAATTATCAGTATCATACTTGCTATATATATGTATATATATATATATATATATATATATATATATATATATATATATATATATATATATATATATATATGGCTTACCCCTTGCATTTCTATTTATAGTCCCTTCTTCACACATTGTGTTAATCTCTCTACAAGAGTAACCTCTTTCTTGAAATTCATTGCCAAGGGTACTTAGACTTTCTTGAAACACATTGTCCATGCTGGTTAATCTTGATATTCTTAGCACCTGAGTCTTTGCTATAATTCTATATATATGGGGTGGGTGCATGCTGGTGCGATGTAATAATGTATTCTTTCTGCATGCCTTCCTAAACATTTCAGTGTAAATCACATTATCATCCTTTCTTATGAGAACATCTAAAGACTCTATCCTATCATATGACGTCTGTGCTGTCAATGACAAAATCTGTGTGGTTCCATTCATGTACTGAATGAACTCCTGGAGGGTATCTTCACCCCCTCCCCATATAAAAAAAATACCATCAACAAAATGCCTGTAATAACGTATGTACATGTTGTATTGCGTGCTCCTCAAAAGATAGGTGTGCTCCCAGTATGCCATAACTAATTTGGCATACGAGTTAGCACAATGTGTTCCCATGGCCACACTTTTAAGTTGAAGAAAATATTGATCATCGTATAGGAACACATTGTTATTCAAAACTATTTCCATAAGCATGGCACATCTAATAATCAAACTCCTAGGCATTCCCTTTTCTATCAGGAATAATCTCATATATTCTACCCCCACATCACTGGGAATCAAAGAATGTCAAATCCAAAGTCACTAATATGTCTCTATTGTTCTTGGTCAGTGTATAAGTATATTCCATCATATTTTCCAAGAACTGTTTAGTGTCCCTAAGTATCATTTCTGTACTATCCACTAATCTCCTGAGATGTTTCTCTATATAAATTGAAATTGTCTGGGTTAACCAACCTCAACTTGAGACAATCAGTCTTATTGATGGATCAGCAAAATTTTTGTGTACTTTGGGTAACCCTATGAACATTGGTATGACTGGTTTATCTACTAAAAAATATTTATATAAATCAAGATCTATCACATTGCATAGAAACAGGTCATATAATTCATCATGAACTCCCTGGATAATCTTATTTAATTGTATTGAATTAATGTTTCTATATGTATGTTCTTCGTTTAACAGTTCATGCATTTTCAAATCATAAAAACTTCTATCTAAAATATCGATAGCGTCCCCTTTATCAGCTGCCCTGATCGTAATGTCATTAATCTCTTGTAGTATTTTAAGTGCCTGTTTCTCTTGAACATTTAAATTAAAAAATTCAAGTCTAGCGTGACCTTTATTCGATTCAAATAACTTAATGAAATCTCTCTCGCAGGCCTTTTCAAAGGCTTCCATGAGTGGAAGCATTTGCGGTGTGTACATTGATGGTTTCCTAAAATTACTAACCATATTACTAGTATTGTTTGCAAACACCATTCTTAACCCTATATTGCGGGTTAACATCTTCATATCTACTAAAAAATCAGTAACATCAACATTTTTAGACAGACTAAAGGAAAGCCCTTTATTCAAAAGCGTTCTCTCATATTGAGATAGTACATACCCTGAAAGATTCAGGACTAAGTCCAGTTTATTGGCCTCAGTTGTTTCTTTTGAAATTCTAGTCGCTCCTCTGGAAACTTGAGTTACTTGTTCGTATGTTGGGGAGACCACGTGGTTTTCTGGGATATCCAAAAAGGTAGCTGAAAAGGGCTAAACGTATGGGTTTCATTAGATGTAGTTGACTTTGTGCTAGACATTGCAGTCACTTTCCTCCGTACATCAGAGTTAGGCTGAATTACTTTCTGACTTGTGTCAACAAAACTTGATGATAGTAGGGATGGAAGCTGTTTTTCAACAAGTGAAGATTCTTTCTCATTTGGTGGCTGCCGTTCTGCTACTGTTGGCATTGACGAAACTCCTGACGTCTTCTGTGTGGAGTCAGAGTGTCTAGAGGTTGAAATATGGGGAGTTTGAACTATGTCTTGCTCTCTCATTGGTTCATGAGGCCAAGAGAAGACGTTCCCTTTTTGAAAATCTAAAAAGTCTCGTTCAAGTTTTTTTCTTTTTTTCTTTTTGTCTAGCAATAACTTATTATCTAATAATGATAAATGAATGTGCAGATCTGTTAAAAATTCTTCCATCTCAGATATATTTAGCCAGTTGGTTAATTCTTCCTGTAATTTAGTAGCTTCAGGCATTAACTCCTTCTCAGTTAGAATGTATTGTTCTATTAAGATACGCATATATCTAGAACTTCTTTCTATGTTCAATTGTTACCATTTCACTAGCAGGTCCGGTTATTTCATGCCATATGTCGGCATTTTCAGTATACGTAGACCTCGTGGTACTTCTCTGAAGCACAGGCTTGCCCCCATGTGCTTCTTTTACCACTGAGTTTATTTTAACTTATCTAAAACAGTTTCCAATGTTCTAGTCATTTGTATAACATTTATATTGCGATTCACAGTACTATTATTATACATTGAAGGAGTTAATGCTCGTGGAAGCCTTTGAAAAGGCCTGCGAGAGAGATTTCATTAAGTTATTTGAATTGAATGAAGGTCATGCTAGACCTGAATTTTATAATTTAAATGTTCAAGAGAAACAGGCACTTAAAATGCTACAAGAGAATAATGACATTACAATCAGGGTAGCTGATAAAGGGGGTGCTATCGTTATTTTAGATAGAAGTTACCATGTGCCAGTCAGCACATATCTTTTCCCTTCTCTCCTCTCCCCTGAAGTGAGGGCCAGCAATATGCAACAGTTCTACCATGGAGCACACTACCCTGAAGTACTGGATGCCATAGATTGCACTCATGTACGCATCAAGGCAGGGAAGTATCTACGTTATCCACAAGGGGTACCGCTCCATCAACTGCCAGGTCATGTGCACTGCCCAGGGGAATATCCTGAATGTGTGTGCTGGCAGACCTGGCAATTATCATGACTCCCATATTTGGCACATATCACAGCTGTACCAGATGTTTGCTAGGGGAGACATCCCACACGGCCATTTACTGGTGGACGCTGGCTATGTCCTGGAACCGTGGATGATGACATCCATCAGAAATGCATACACAGTTCCAGTGCCTAAATATCTCTGTTGGAGCCCTGCAGCACTCTCCAGCCACATGTGCACATATATTCAGAGTATGTGCTATGCTACATAATATGATCCTGTGGCAACAGCTACAGAAAGATCAGCAAAGAGAAGGGATACACAGCCTCCCACCAGTGCCTACATCACCCCAGCCACAGTAGTACTCTGGGGAGGACCCCCCTGCTGATGTCCCTGTAGGCAGACATAGGTGTGATCAGTATGCCCTGGATTTTGCTTAGAGACAATACATAGCACATTCACTGACAACCTTGGGACCTAGGGACTGACACCTTACTTCTACTCATATACAGTAATTAAAATTGATGGCAGGCAACCCACACAAACTGTACCTATCCATGTATTGGGTGTGTACTGTTTTGCATCAGACAGAGTCAGCCCTGAACTACAGTTGCTCCATTTGCAAGATAAGTCTGTACCCTACACAGTACTTGTAAGGATTATTATGATATGGCATTGTATGTAAGGATCTGCTACATTTATGCAATAAATATAGCTAGATATTTAGACAGAAATAACATCCACATGGGACAACAGATACCCATCCTGCTATCATGTTTCCATTACTATTCACTAGGCCTCATGCATGGAATATTTATGCAGTCCTGCTGCAACAGATTGCTGGTACATCAGTCAAGGAAGATGTTAGACAGTGGGGTTACATGATATTTGGACTATTGTGTATCTCAGCAGAACATGTGGTGTTGTTCCCCCACCCCCAACACAGCAGTGTTTCCTTATAACTGCTGTAACAGTAACTCAACAATGGTATATCATCAGTCCAGGCAGTCTCAGGACAGTAACATAGAAATTGATCATACACTGTATGTCTTCGTTAACACAGGAATAACAATGCACATATTTATGCAGGTGATTGTGTGAGGAATGACCTCTCTCTGTCAAGTAGCTTGTGTGGCTCAATGAACTAGGGTGATTGTTCTAATGTAAAAGTATCCACTTCTTTTGGATGTGAGGTATTATTATGCTGTCAGTCTGTGTGTGGTGTAATATTATTAACCTCTGTCACATATTAATTACATCAGACAGCTTTAGAAAGTCGTAGTCAATTTGAGTGAAGTGCAGTAGTGCAGAAACAGGGGCATATGTCATTTTCTGTAACACACAAAATCCCGGACTGGCCTGCAGGTAGGTGTTGGCTGGAGTTAGTTTATGAGTAGTGAAAATCCTACTGGGCATGCTCACACACTTAGTTAAGCACAGTGCAATTCTGTTGCTCCTCGCTCAAAATGACGTCTTGTATATAGCTATGTGTATATACATACATATATGTATACATATCTGTCTGTCACTATCTCTCTCCCATAGATAATATCTCTCTCTCTCTCTCTCTCTCTCTATATATATATATATATATATATATATATATATATATATATATACAGTGAGTAATCCATGCACCATGAAAACTACAGATATGCAGAATTTCCAGTCAAGCAGGATCAGACATTGTCCCATATGCAAGGCAGAGATCATCTCTGAGTAGTCTATATGACACAGGCTACAATGATAGTGATTTCAGATGATCCCCATAGGACAGATACTTAAAACTTAAAGTTCCCTTGTGAGGGACCTTTGTGTTGTGTGCAATTGCCATTCATACTTGGAAAGGTACATGACAAAATGGCCATTGCACTCAAATATTGGCATGCTGAGGGAAGGGAACATGGAGGTTATGACTACTTCAATTTTGGGTGACAGTGCCCTCAGTCATGACATGAGCAAGATATGATTCCCTTCTTACCACTGGGGAGACAAGGTAAATTAGGTGCAGACCTGTGTGGTCAAGCCTGTGTGCCCATGTCTATCACCCCTGAGTATATACTTAAGGTGTTTCTACTGACGTGAAACTTACTATGAACGTAGGTGTTACCAATGGAAATGATACTACATAAATATTTGCATGGAGTTTACAGCCATGAGTATGTTAACAGGCATTTGTTCACCAGTACCCTCTTACAGAATATTGACATAACTCACAGATTCTATGACCTCTCCCAGTTTGCAGACATCAACCAACCTTGTCAGCCACAGACATTCACTTTGTGCTTGTACTATGGTTAAATAGATTCCAAGCAGTAGAGGACACAGGACTGAGCCCTGTTGAACACCACTGATTACAGGTCAGCTATTGGAGGTGGATTTCCCCTATTTTGAATATGTGTTCCATTAGTGAGCCACTTTGTGACCCTCTATAATGATATTACTGTTGAGGCCTACTTGGGTGATTTTGTCAATGCTGCCTGAGTGGGGATAGTGTCACATGGCTTGCCTAAGTCCAGGGGTTGTATGCACAGATGGCCTCTCATCCAGGTCCATGGTGGCCACCTCATACATGTCCACCAGGTTTAACAGCCCTGATCTTCCTTTCAGAAATCCAAACTGTGTAGGGTCAACTATTTGTAGATTACATATATCTTCCCATGGTTGGTGGATGCACCACCTGTGTGCAAGGGGATAACAATTGCTGTTATCCAGTCAGCTTAGATGCAGTTGTTGGTTTCACTATGATTGCAAAGAGTTCCCAGTGGTGTTAGTAATCCTTGTTGGATCCCATGTAGGATGCAGCCTGGGATGTTAGCATGCCCAATAGATGCTGTGTTTCCTCAGTAGAGAGCCCATTTATGACCTGCTCTGTAGATCTAGAAGGTATAGGACAGGTTGCAGAGATGTCATGTGGTACATGTGGTGAGGACAGGGGAGTTAAGTTGACACAGAAACTGTGGGACAACAGGCTAGCTATGACTACAGACTCATTATATGTGGTATCATTAAGTATGAGTTCACTGACAATCTGGGCCTTTCCTCTGAGGTTACACATGTAACTAAACTGTGCGCTCTGGTTGTTCGTTGTGTGGGAGGATAATTTTGTCGCATACTGTTTTTGCAGGATGTCACAACAATACTATTTGCTTGTTTTAGCTGAGGAAAGTGTGCTTCCATTTTAGGGGCCTCCCTCACTCCAACTGTCACACAGTAATGTCCACCTCTTATTGTCCACCCAGCTAATAGCAGTTGTCCACCAGGCAGATTGTCTATGCCAAGAGGAGCTTGTTTTCCTCCTGTCAGATAGAGCCAAGTCTATGCAGTTGTACAGGTGCTTGTATAAAGCATTAATGTAGAGCTCTGCATACTTGCCTGTCCCGCCTGTGGGGGGGGGTGCAGTCAAGCTATGTAAACTATCCCATAGGAGGTTATAATTTGCTTTGTTGAAGTTTATTACTGTAGTTTCTGCAAGGGAGGGTGTAGGTGTGATAGTTACTTTTAATGAGACTGATCTGTGGTCAGATCTCACCAGGGAGGACCTCACAGTGGAGGGACTGCAGTTGTAGTCCATATTGGTAAACACCTGATGGACTACTTTGGCTCCCCTTCTGGGGATGTCATGCCACTGGTCTAGGGCATTGTAGTTAAGGACGAGGACTAACCTTTGGGAAAGTGAACTTGCGCATGACTAGCCAACATGGTTGGTGGGTACTTGATGTCACCCCAAACGATGGTGTACTGATGTATCTTGATAGACACAAGTAGATTCAAACAAGCATAATGGGTGTCTGGATACATGGAGTTACGCCTGTAGCTGGCAATGGCTTGAATAGGTGCCATTCCAGCAGTGAATAGCACCTGCAGTGTCTCCAGGGAATCACACTGTTTCACCAATCTGGATGTGTATCTAGCTTTAATTAATATGTATACACCACCTGCATTACCTTGCACACTGTCAGTATGAGGTCTGAACATGTGGACAGACATGTATCCTGGTATGGCTGTAGTGCTGTCCACAACCTTGACCCAGGCGTCTGTGACTGCACAAATGTCTGCATATTCCAAGGTGTGGACACCTTCCTTTGAGTGGAGTTTAGTGCAGCATGTAACAGCATAACCGTGATGTTGTATAAAGATGGCATTTTCTCATTGGAAAGTTTTCCCTTGAGACAGTGCCTATAAGGTGAACTATGAAGTATTAGCAGCCTTGGCCAGTATACAAAATCCTAGGGTTGACAGATGAAGACCATCTCTGGCAAAGCATTGAGGTCTGTTAAGCAACCATCCCAGGTGGGCATGTAGTGGATCCCCTTACAATGACACCACACACTAAGGCAGTTATTGATTTCCATCATTTTCTGTGTGTATTGAGTCATCATCCTAGGTGAGGGTGAAATGCAGTTGAAAGCTATGAGCATACCTACCAGAGACAGAGTGTCCAAGTTCAGTCCAGTGACGTATGTCTCAAGTTGTACACACCAACAGGAAATATGACATCATCATTATGTTACCTGATACTGACAGACTTGCATCAATGTGTGGTATGGAGTATCATGTCATCTGACAGACAGCTAACTGTGACCTTTCCCATATGTAGCCTGGTGACAGGGACATCAATGTGTCTCATGATGTAATCCCCTATGAGTAATAGGTTTGATTTTGTGTTTTACTTAAGGTGTTTGATGGTAAGACAGTGGTGCATGAGATATTATGTGTACTGTGTTCTCCAGAGGAATGATTATGTGTACTAAGCATGCATATGGGTTTCTGTGGTGTCTATTGTTTGAGAATGCATCTGGTAAGGATCTGCACACATGCAGGTGTATGTGATGTGGGTGTGAGTGGAGCAGAATGTGAGTTGTGCATGGTGGCAAAGTGCTCATTGTCACATGTACTAACTGGTGTGTGAGACAGCATGGAATCAAGGTTTCCAATATAGTCAGATCGCTCACACTCTCTGCTTGTGTGGCATAGCAGGAGAGGGGTAAGGACACTTTCCACATCTTGTCAGCAGTCATTGATAATGCCATTAGAATAGAGTCTTGCTTGTGTGTAAGTCACAGCAGGCTATTGTTAGGGAGTGCCATGACAGATGGTGAAATGTAGCATGTTGTCACCTTTATGTAGGTCCCCTAAGGTAACACAGCACCTGGCAGTGTGCCATAACATGGCTGAATGATTACAATGCTTTGACAGGCATGTGGCCCTTAGATTGAACATAATCCTGTTATTAAGCATGGTCGCACTAGCATACCAACAAATGTGACACTGTGCAATTCCAGCAAAGTTAGGGTAATGCTGCTACACCCTTGGGGTTGGCAGTCTGAAACACGTTGTTTGTGGGAACTCTTTGCAGTGAAGATGTGGATGTCCGTGAATGCACTGAGAACTTGTTCAACTTTGCAGTTTTTATTTTGGCCTTGCAAGTCTACAATGCCTATCAAGCAACCAGACAGCAAACTGGATGTTGTGTGACATGATGTGAGAACACAGACATGTGTTCCATGTACATAAATGTACAGTATGACATACCTAAGGCATAGGGCAGGTGGACACACACTGGCCAAATGTGGCCACTCCTCTGCAGTAGGCCTCAGAGCCATGTCATGCAGATATCCACCATTAAGCAGTTGAAGGGCAGGCTGCATGAATTATTGTGAAATTGTCACATAACATGGATCACTGTCACTGTGGTGCTTGTTTGTGCAACCTTGGACATCTATGTCACTGGACATTGAGCATTATATTGTGAAGCTGCAACCATGCTCCTAATCATTATATTGTCAGTTATCTAGTGAAATCCTAACAACCCAGGAACAGAAGGCATAATACATGTAAATGTCTAATGTTTTCTCTGGTTGCTAATCAAGGCATCTACCTGGAAAAGGGTATGTCAAGCCTACAGAGTCTTGCATGACTTGGGACAACTATGTGTATGAACAAACAGGCTGTGTCCTGCTTCTCATCATGGGCTTGGTACTAACATATTTCTTCTGCTGAGAGAAAAGGTCTAGGAGCATGATATCCCAGAAGAGAGTGGTTCTGGTGAAAGCCACATTAGTAGCAGCCAGCCACCAGCAATTCAGGGGACAACCCTGATTTTAGAATTCTTCACACGGTAACTGTGTAATTTCAGTACACAGTGCTTGAGTAGGGTGCATCTGCAGAGTAACTGTGTAAAAACTCCCTTCTTACCTTCACAGGGTGTACATATTACCTTCCCCTCCATTGTTTGCCTGTGCTCTGTACAGACAAATACACCTTGGATGACTGTTTTCTTGGAAAATATGATAGAAGTTACTGCAATACTTAGTTGCACACTGGCAAACTAGCATGCAGTGCCAAGCACTGTCCCCAGATGTCTCAGTCATTTGATATTTAAAGCCATGAAATGAGTTATCATGGAAATGATCAGTAACATTGTTGGACACCTACAGACACTGGACCAAACCCATTTTGTTTTAGTCAAGAGTGACAGGTGATGAGACACCTGCAACAGGTGGTTGAAGGACAGCAGGCCTCCTACAAGCACCCTTATTAATTCACCTGTGAGGAACCTCACCATCTCTTTGGTTATGGCCAGTATTGACACTCACTGCAGCCACAGTAGCCACACTTTCTTGTTCAATGCCCCAACCCTTTCACTGTCCAATATCTGTGGCCTCCGGGGACTGGGTATGTGTAGGCATACTGACTGTGTACAGTGATAATAAGGGCAGAAGAAGGATGTAAACATCTGGGACAGAGTCAGCCCCTGCAATCACCATCTGTGCCTCACTTTGGCCATCATCATCATCAGAGTCTGAAGTGGCACTGACATCAGGTTATGAAGGGGAAACAGACCAATCCCCTGGTCACCTGTGATAAAAAAGGAAAAAGCAGTACATTAATACCTTCACTACTATGCTCTGCAGTACTATGTTGCAATATATGTTAAGATGTATACACTGCTGTCACTATTACAGACCTGTTTAACCCCCAACCTCATATAGTAGGACATGAGGACATTATTTTCTAACAAATATTTGTAAATAAAAGCTCATTAAACAAGAATCTCATGAGCAACAATGATGTACACTGCTGACATTTGTCAACACTGCACAGTTGACACATATGGCAATCTGTAATGTCCTAAAAATACTGTCACGTCAATCAGTGTGGTCACACTTACAAGGCATAGGTATGAATCTAAACTGTGTCAAGTCAGAAAATGTCTGTGCAGTTGGAAATCATGCAGGCAGTGCTTCAATCCAGCCAGCAGGCCTGGGATGACACTTTAGTAAATACATTGCACTAAATCTACATCTCTAACAAAACATTGTTGTACTTACCAGGAGAAGGAGCACAGCCTTGTCCGATTCCTGATGGTCCTGTGAAAAGTTGAGGGATAGGTAATGTAAATACCACCACATTTTGCACTATAACAGAATAATACATATATCTCACATTTACACTAGCTACTATGTTAATCAGTATGTTGGACAAAATCTGAGTATGTGAGTCAAACTACCTCCAGAAAAAACAGACACCTGACACCCACATAAAACTATGCACACCCTGACACACTTAATGCTACAGTATTCCAGTGCTGATCCAACTAAGCATACCTGGACCCTCCTCTTGTGTGGAAACTGTGGCACCCACATCCACGACATACCATGTGATGGATGCCTGGGAGCTGTGCTGTGTTCCTGGGTTCATCATGAATTCCTCAGTGGCTGACAGTGGTTATTCCACAGCAGGCCCTCCATCAGTGACACTGCAATCTCTGGCCACATCTGCTGCTCTTCTGCATGCAGCATTGATCATATCAGTGGCATGGTGTTGCACATGCTGATATGTCCTGCTCTGGTGACTGTCAGCATTCACATCATGGACCAGGTCATCCCACAGTGCTGCCTGCTCTTCCCTGCTTTGCCTCTCCCTGGACAGCAGAAGTTGATGGAGTTGATGCAGGGCTTCCAGGATGATGTAATTTTCAGCATCCATAAAAGGGCACCAACATCATGGATACATTTTTCCTGAAAGACAACAAAATGGGAACACATATCAGGATCACATACGTGGGAGTACACTATGTTGAGATACAGCAATAACGGATATCTGGCTGTATTCACTGCTTGATTACATATCTCATATTCCACAGTGTGCAAACATACTAAGGGTGTGGATGCAACTAGGATAGTAGCAATAGTCAGCTATTCCTCTTTGTGCCTTGACAGATACTGATGTATGATCACATACCCAATACAGGAGTACATTGTAGTGCGGTGTTTATGGATAACCCTCCCCCCTTATAATACATAAAAACAACAGTGCCAAACAAATAGCAGTGTGCTATTACAACTGCTATAAAGGAGCATTGCCAGGAGACTAGTGTACCACATTAACAAAAAGCATTCAACTCTTAATGTACTGTAGTTCCTCTGTAGGTGTAAAAAATTAGGAGATGAATGACATGTCATCATTACAGTTCTAAGAAAGGCTTAATGCTGTAATCCTCATTCCCCCTAAGTATGTTCACACATATGCACCATGTTGGAAACAAATGGTTATATACCTGATGAAGTACAATACTCCTTTGTTGATAGGTGCAGATATATAAATGTTGTGCCAACAAGTTCACCCTGTGAACTAACTCTCATACACAATGGTTCCCCAAGTGATTGCCTCTTATCCAATCTGCTCTTCTGAAATTCTAATTGCAGCCAACACAGCTGATTTGCAATGTAATCAGCCAATCACACACAGCCACTGAACAAGACACAAAGCCTCAATGTAGATTACAACCCCTTTCTCATATACTGTGCTGGAAATTACTGGGGTAAAGATACTACATCATTGCAGACAGCATATCTGTAGCAGCTACTTTTTATATACAGATGTGTGTGCTACAGGCTGATGCTGAAGATGATGCTGCAGACAGTAGGCATAGGCAGA
Source organism: Protopterus annectens (assembly GCF_019279795.1). Lineage (NCBI taxonomy): Eukaryota > Metazoa > Chordata > Ceratodontiformes > Protopteridae > Protopterus > Protopterus annectens. The sequence goes on from NC_056725.1 coordinate 1,889,905,297, forward strand.
CAGGGTGAACACTTTGGAGGACAACAAGCTTTAAGATTATGTGTGGGACCTGTGGCAGCCTTGTTGTAGAGGCAGAGCCAGACAGAGGGTACTCATTACACTGGAGATTAAGGCATGTGTTTAAGTTAAGTATGTTAGTCAACATCAGCACCACATTCAAATGAAAAATGGTTGATGTATTCTAGAGAAAGGTAAGGGGGTAGGTTAACCATTATGTCCTGCAGGTGGACAACTTCCAAGTCATGTGGGCTGTAGTGTCATATTACTGGGCCACAATTTCAGTACATACTTCAAAATCCTGTGGAAATTCAGGCAAATGCATGACCTGACATTCTCTGTACCTTCAAATGTTGTACTAGGAGTAGTTAAGAGTGGTCCTATCTGTAGGCCATTGACTTCTATTACTTAGATGCAGACATTTCATCTGTACTGCTTTGGGTGGATAAGTGCATGATGAGATAGACATACATATCATGATTTATAATGTTGATGTCCACATACATGTATTTTCAATGGTAGATGTGGCTGTAGTTGAACCCAGGATCATGTGTACCAAAAAGTGCTGTTTTCAATGTCTTTTACAGACTGAGCTACAGTGTCACTGATACAGCAGGTGTATTTTATATGTTGTAGATATCATTCCACAGTTATCTTCTATTACAGACTGCATTTACATGAATTATTATGTGCATGGCTTTAGAGTGCTGTATTTCTCTACCAGAGTCCCACTTAAAATCCTATTTTTACATTAATGTTTTAACTATTGTATTTTTGCATGCTGTACATATAATTGCATTTACGTGTTATTAGATAACTCACTTATGTTCATTCTTATGTCTATGGCTTTATAGTGATGTGTTTTCTTACTAGAGTAGCAATTACAGTAATATTTTTTTCTAAAATCCAAGATGAAACGGTCCAGGCAGGAACAAGGATGGCAGTATAAATGTCTTTAATAAAACAACACAAGCGCTTTCGCCCTGCCTCAAATGCAGGTTTTTTTCAAGTGAATAACCATTATTATTACTTAGTAATATTTTTCTATATTTCTTTTAGCTGGTTTGTACAATGCAGCATGATGTGCAGGATTGCTTAACCATGCTTAATGACAGGAACTTGAGCATTACTATGTTTTGATTAAAACACCTGTATTAATTAGCAGCTGTTTGGCTTGGCAGGTTGAGCCACTGTTCTTCAGGTACAATGGTCCTGTGTTAGAGTGCAGGTGTACATTTTGAACATGATTAATATTTTTTTTCAAAAGCATATATAAATGTAGCAATATTTAGCATAGCTAAGAGATGTAGCACTCCTGGCTGTGCCACACAAAAAAATCTTTAAAGAAAAGAAAAATGGGGAGATAGGACAGTGGTGAAATGGGATGCAAGCAGGGGGAAGAACATAGTGAAAGACAAATAGGTATGTGCAGGATGGGTGTAGGAAAGAAACATAGCTATCCATTTCTTGAACAACGACAACTGTGCACTATCACAGATATTTTTGCTGAATTTGGACTGTCACCCCCAGAGAGGGGTGACAACATAAGTGCGTTGTCAAGCCAATTCGACCACATTATGTGTGTCCAGTGGACATGTGCAAAATGGAGAGCTATGTATGGGACAATATTTATTTTGTGGGACAGGTCCCCCTTTTTTTTAAAATGAGAATAGAATGTTGGGGAAGAGACATAGGTAAGTGTGGGGGAGGTAGGTTGGGTAGGTAAGGAAACTTTTGCAGGCAGACAATACAAACAAGACACCAGACAGGGTTGGTGTGTGATGCAAGAGAGGGGTGAACACCTTGGATGGGGAGGGTGTTGCGGAATCCCAGTCCCATGAGCATCCACACTTTAGCAGTGTGACTCAAGTCCTCACTCATGGGACTGTCAGCACTGATCCATCACTGTCCCTGTGGTGGCAGTGTTGGAGGCTGGTGGCCAGGGTGAGGCTGCCCCACCAGGATGGCAAGCATGCATTCCATCAGGTGCACAAGTGCACTGACAGTTTGGTGGAGCATCCTATGCACCATACCTGGCAGTTCTTGATGGGTGACAAAATCACCCCTTCTACCTCAACTCCCAGCCCCGGAATGTGGGGGGAACTACCCAACACTGCAGGTAGTGTACGGGCAGCAGAGGGGGAACCACCAGGCTGTGGTCCAGAAGTGCTGGGATCCAGTGCCATGGCTGGGGGAGCCAAGGTAGGTGAATTGCCTGGAACCGGCCCAAATTATTGCTCTGTAGAAAATTAAATATGAAAATATACGCATAAGGTAAGATAAGTAATAGCCAAGTGATAACCAAACAAATGTTAGAATTAACACAATAGAAGATAATATTGATTAAAATATCAAAATACATATTAAGGTATATTATGAGGAACACAACAATAAATAACATAAAGGTAAGTATGTTAACTGCAAACCACTATAAAATAATACATAAGGCCAAAATAAAAACATACTGTTAGTTACCTAGCAGGTAATATTACTACACAGGCTACTAATACATACTTCTACTGGTGTGCAGTGTAAGTTGTGAGTACATTGACTACAATTTTTGCATAGATATTGTTGCTCGTACATACCTCTCAACCTGTTAGCATGGGACAGTATGGGCCAAGCACTAACAAATGCAGGTACACAATTACAGGGAACTGTTTTACATAATGTGCTCATACATTACTACCAAGATGTTCTGTAAATGGATTTGCCAATATATTGCATTTCAAGTAATGTCATGTATATGCTAATCAAGGGCTAGACATATGGGACAGTAGTCATTACATTATACAAAAGTGTGACAGTTGAGGGTATATATGTATACACTGACTACACTAGACAGCTGGTTATTTGTGAGCTGGCTGCCATGGGATTAGAACACACAAACAGTGACTGCAGAAATTATGTGCACTTTATTTCAATATACTGAATTCTGAAAACACTATCATCTTTAAGATGTTTCTTGCAACATTTTCTGTGAAATCCTACATTTACACACATGCATAGCTGTGTGTGGTATCACATTGGAAACCAAATGCAGTGAACACATGCATAATGAGCACTTTAGTTGCCTACAGTAGTTATCAAAGCACCACCTCCTTCTACACCCTAAAGATTGATGTGACATGAAATCTGCCAGTTACACATACAATATGTATGGCTGTTGAGGTCATCTGTTGACCTATATCCTGCTCATTCAATGCATGCTATCTACTGCATATTTTGGGAAAATTATCAGAACTCAAACTTAACCCTTAATCTGGGTATTGCACTACATTTATGTCTGACATTTGTTGGTGTACTATGTATTAATCAATATGTAACAGTTGACTTTTGTCTGAATGGAACACACATGCAGTGAATACTGGAATAATGACAACTTATTTGAAAGATTACTTATTAAAGCACAACCCTTTGTAAACTTTGTTGATAAAATGTCCCTTTCAATCTGACATTTAGACACATGGATAGCAGTCTAGCACTTCATTTACCTTACCCATATTCAATGTTCATTGCCTGGGTGGAATATACAGCAGTATTTCAGACAAAATGGGCAGAAAGAGCCATGAGCCTTACTCTAGGAAAAGTAGCACATTTATTTCAGACAGTTTGTGCTGCATTTTTTTATGTATATTTAACAGTTGACTGGTATAAGATTAGAAGACACATGCTGTGAATACAGGAATACTGAACACCTATTTGATAAGATTACTTATCAAAGCACACTCCTGATTTAAACTGTATTGAAAATGTTCCCTAAAATCTGCCATTTATACACATGGATAGCAATTCAGGACTGCAGTAACTTTATCCATATGCCATGTTCCTTGCCTAGGTGGAATACACAGAAGTCTTTCAGACAACATGAGCAGAAAAGAGGTTTGAATCTTACTCTGGGTAATGCACTACATTTGTTTCAGACATTTTTTCCTGCAGTCTTTCTTGCTGTACATTTAACAGTTGACTGGTGTCAGATTAGAACACACATGCAGTGAATACAGGAATAGTGAACACTCTTTATTTGAAAACATTACATAAGAAAGTGAAAGCATGACCACCCTTTAGAATTTATTGATTATTGTTGCTTCAAGTCTGGCATGTAGACCATGGATAGCTTTGTAAGACAGCTAATAAATAAGCTGTATACCCTGTCTATTAATTGAGTGCAACCTACAGCATATTTCAGACAATGAGCAGACCAGAACAGTGACTTTTAATATTGGTAAACCTCAACATTAACTGATGTTTGGAAGGTATACTACATAGTACTGCATGTTTACCTGGTGTAACCTGCTTTAGCATTACAGGTAGGCAGTGACACATTACTAAACATGTCACATGTCCCAGGTATGTCATACCTGACTGTTACGACTGCAAACTCTGTTTATTATAAGATTACATTATGCATTAAGTTATTACTTTGAAGTTTCTCTACTTACCACACTCTCCCCTCACCCTGACCAAGCACCCTGCATGAGACTACACATTGCAAGCTCTCTCTTCTGCAGCTGTTGAAAGAGAAGCAATCTGTTATGTTTACCAGTTTTGCACAGATTCAGCTTGTAAATTTCCAAAGCCCTGCCTAACATGCTTACATATCTGAGGGGTCTGCTCAGCCCAAGCTTCTTGGACACAGGTGTCCAAGGTTTCCCCTCTACCTACACTTCAGGTAATCATAGTGGTGACAAGACTGCTCACCAGTGTGGGGGATACCAGTAGCACTGGTAAGTTCCCTAGCCAACTGATCCCAGGCCTCAGACTTACACTCTGAGCCCCTGGCAACCACTCTGCAGTAGCTGGGGTTCATAGTTTTTTACAAGGAGTCCAACAAACACTTTGGGGTCCTGCACAGTCCACCTCTGCACTTGAAACCGAGCTCCCTCATCAGAACCACCAGACATATCACCAGCCAATTGAGAAGTCCAATGAATGGTGTGAAATTCCCACCTATTGACCTTTATATAGGCTGCATTCCTGCTCTCACACATCATACTGCAGCTTTCAAAAAGGCATTGCATCACTTAGCATTGTGCAAACTTGTACAAACCATTTAAGCAAAGCTAAGCATTGTGCAAATGAAGTAGACCATTGACCATGTTTAAGTGGAGCTTAGCACCACACAGCTTTGCTAAATTTAACATTTTTTTAATTTAAATTAAAGTGATGTTTCAGTCAGCTGACTCATTTTCAAAACAATAAATGTAAAACATATGAATGTTCAGGGCTCAAACCCGAGACCTGCAATACTGTAGCTCATGACTCAGCCTATCTAGCCACTTGGATAGTGCAAGGAAGCAGTATATCTGCACATTTACTAATATACCTGTTAGCTTTGTGCAGCAAAACTGCACAGGTTTGCACATTGCTAAGCACCACAGAACTATAACAATTAAATACATCTGGTTTCTATTTTAGATATTTGATGGCATTGCTAAGCACATTGCCACTCCATGCAAACAGGGAGAGACGAAAAAAAAAAAAACAGAATTCAATTGATTATATAATGTTTCTATTTTTAGATATATAGCAGATGTCAGGGGCATATGTATAAAAGCAGCTCAGCATCGCTAAGCATCATGCTGCTCCACACAAACATGGCGAGAGAAAAAAAAAAAAAGAATTCAATTGATTACATCCAGTTTCTATTTTTAGATATATAACAGATGTCAGGTGGACATCTATAAGAGCAGCTCGGCATCACTAAGAACCATGTTGCTCCACACAAACAGGAGACGCAAAAAAAAGAATTCAATTGATACATCCAGTTTCTATTTTTAGGTATATAGCAGATGTCAGGTGCATATCTATAAGCACAGCTTGGCATCGGTATGTGCCGAGCCACACTGTGAAAACATACATAAAATTTTAAAAAAAATTACTCTTCTGTGATTACCACCTGTCCAGACATTTTCTAGACAATCCACAAGTATGTGACAGCCTCTACACTGCTGCTTGCATGGATTCAATATCCATGTAAATCTGATATCCCATGGCAGCATGCCGGGGAGGAACCATGGCCATGTACACAGATACATTCTGTGTAAGCTCTGCATGGAGTGTATATGGATTTTATTGAATCCTGGGGAAAGTCTACAGTAAATATACACTAAATGCAGCCTTTCTGAGTGAATAGAAAGCACAATAATTATGGTAAGGATATTCCTTAGAAAGTGTACATGTAGTGCTAACCTTTATGAATTCTAGGGACAGATTGCAGTGGTTGGCATGGATTTCTTATACTATTTTTATTTATAGGTAATTGTTCTTCAGTTTAATTTGTTCCTAATGGTTTAGATTTGTCTCATGTTCTAAATGAACCCTTCTCCTTTTGATTCAAAATTACTTTTCGTGGCCCGCAATTTAGTTTATCTCTAGTTATTTTGCTATAATTATACTTAGTGCTGAATAATTGCAATTGCAGTACTGGACTATTGGTTGTAACATTTTTATTATCTGCAAATTAAAAACAAAATGTATATAAACTAACATAAAAGGCACAGTAGCGATGCAGGCAGTAAACACAGTACTAACCAAAGTGCAGGAAACAAAGCTGAAAAAAACTGCTGCTTCATAAACTTTAAAATTCGGATTTATTGTGACACAAACAGAAGACGTGGTAAGCGCTTTCACTTGGATAGGCTTCTTCAGACCAAAAGAACCCCCTCTAGTACACCCTTAATATATCAAAAAAGGCGCCTAAAACAGGTAAACCATTAAAGGCACAGTACAACCATCATGGTATATAACATAAATGAAATGCTTACTTAAAACACATTAACCATAGCAAAATAAGAATACCTAAAACACTCATAAAACATAAATAAAGATATAAAAAACAAGAAACCACATAAATAACTACATAAATTCATACTATTACACAATGCTAACAATAAATCCTCTCATAAAAATGCTCTCATAAAAATGTGCATATCCATGTATAAAAAGTACAATCATACATATCACTTCAATCTCCTGGACTTCAGGAAAGGTCTCAAAGGTACTTTCTCATTCAGTCCAGGAAAACTATCTACTCTAAGTCTAACGATCCATTTAGATTCAATACTTTCAGTCTTACTCCTCACCCCCCCCTAAAACTAGTGTGTGTAACATCTAGTACTTTAAACTGAAAAAAATGTGTAGAATCATTAGACAAGACATGTTTGGACAGAGCATTAACAGTGGAATGAATCCCGATCTGGTAGAGATGTTCCTGTATTCTGTCCCTCAGCCTCCTGTCCATCTTACCTGCATAAAACGCAGCACAAGCTCGACAGGAGGACAAATAAACAACATGTGTAGATTCACAGTTTGCATGAACTCTAACTTCATGGTTAGTGCCATAGACAGGGTGGTAGAAATGGACATCAGTATCTATGGAGCAACAATAATTGCAACTACCACAGGGTACAGTACCAGCAACCCTATCACCTCCACTGTCCATATTAGGATAACACAGCAATTTCTTTAGATTTGGTCTATTCTTATAGACAAAGCCTGGGGCAGCACCCACAACTTCCCTCACATTCGCGTCCAGTGTTAACACACCCCAGTGTGATCTAATCACATCCTTCAACCTACATACATCCTTAGTATAATATAAGGGCACTCAGAAACCATGATCTCTACTTCCAGCCAGAACACCCTGGGAGGGACCATCATGGTCCACTACAGTCGCCGAGAAGAAAGGTGCAGCAGCTCGTTCCCTGAAATTAATGAGGTCTGCCAATCCTCTATCCATATCAGATATCTGATATTCCCTGCTCTTAAACCTCTCACATAAATCCCTGACACCTGCCTCAAAGCCATCCTGACTGAGATTATACTGTGACATCCTATATGCCTGACCCCACACAATATTACCAAAGATGTAACCTGGATGCATACTGCGTCTATGGAGATAGGAATTACGTTGACACTCCTTTCTATACACTCCTGTGTTTGATAGGCCACTTTCCAGTCTCTGAACATAGACATCCAGGAAGGAGATCCAATTCTCAGAAACCTCATGAATGAATTTCAGATAATGCATTAAACCATTAACCCTCTCCAAGAAGAGAGATAACTCATCTTTCGTGCCCTTCCAAATGAAAAACACATCATCTACAAAACGCCTATAAAACATCATGCTCCTCGATAAATCATCTATACCAAATAAAAACTTGGTCTCCCAAGCAGCCATAAAGAGGTTGGCGTAGCTATTGGCACAAGAAGTGCCCATAGCTATGCCATCCATCTGTAAATAGCACTGAGAACCAAAGCAAAATATGTTGTTCTCTAACACAACCTCCAAAAACAAAGCTAACAAATCCACTGCATCACTACCTAATCCAGATTTATCCTTCAAATAATCAGACACCAACTGCACCCCATCTCTGTTTGGTATCACAGTGAATAGGGACTGAACGTCCATCGTGACTAGGTAATATGGAAGATCAACAGGAACAGATCTCACAGACTCATACAAATCCAATAGGAACTGTTTCATGTCCCTTAAATAATAGACATGTGTGTAAACCACTGGGCACAACAACCTCTCCACATACAACAAAAATGGTTCCGTAATCCACCCCCTAACCGCAACAATGGGTCTCATGGGTGGACACACACTGTCCTTATGGATCTTAGGGAGAAAGTTGGACTGAGTTTGGCACAGGTAGCATTAGTCCTGTGGGGAGTGATATTTCTTGGACTTATAAAAACAAAATGTATTTGCATATTAAGAAATGCATCTATATGTGAAAATATTGCCCTGTTTGTAATCTGCAATGGTGCAGTTATCAGCTATTAAGTTATGACACAGTTTTATAGTTTGCTATACTGCATTTAGGTCTAAAGGCCATCAAAGAATGCAGATTGCTTCAGACCAAATTCAAACTTTTTTTTTCTACCATGTTTTCATCCAACCTTATTTTTAAAGACCTGTAATGATGCAGCTGTATATACACAATGTGGAGGTTTGTCTAATAGTAATGGTATCATTAGTGATAAAAATGCCTCCTACATCTATAAATTAAGATATTGACTAAGAAATAATAATCCTAACTTTCCTGTTAAACTGTTATTGTGTGCTATCTTATATATGCTAGGCACAGTTTCCCCCTAAGTATTCGATAGCCAATGCTAAATCCATTAAAATATGCCAGCTGTATACATCTCATATAGTTAGTTTGCAAAATACAAAGTTCATCATCATCATCTTCTTTCAGCTATTCCCGTTAGGGGTCGCCACAGCAGATCACCTGTTTCCATTTCTTCTTGTCCTCTGCATCTTGCTGTCTCACACCAACCACCTGCATGTCCCCTCTCACCACATCCATAAACCTTATCTTAGGCCTTCCTCTTTGCCTGTTACCTGGTAGCTTCATCCTTAGCATCTTTTTCCCAATATACTCAGAATCCCTCCTCAGCACGTCCAAACCAACATAATCGTGCCTCTCTGGCTTTGTCTCCAAACCTTCCAACCTGGGCTGACCCTCTAATATACTTATTCCTAATCCTGTCCACCCTCGTCACACCCAATGCAAATCTAACATCTTTACTTCTGCCACATCCAGCTCAAACTCCTGCCTTTTTGTCAATGCCACTGTCTCCAACCCATATAACATAGCTGGTCTCACTACCCTCTTGTAGACCTTCCCTTTCACTCTTACAGGTACTCGTCTGTCACAAATCACTCCTGACACTCTTCTCCACCCACTCCATCCTGCCTGTGCTCTCTTCTTCACCTTTCTTCCACACTCACCATTACTCTGAACCGTGTATCCCAAGTATTTAAACTCATCCACCTTCGCCACCTCTACTCCTTGCATCCTCACCATTCCTCTATCCTCCCTCTCATTCACACACATGTATTCTGTGTTAGTCCTGCTGACCTTCATTCCTCTTCCCTCTAGAGCATATCTCCATCTCTCCAGGGTCTTCTCCACCTGTTCCCTACTCTCATTACAAATCACAATGTCATCTGCAAACATCATAGTCCACGGGGACTCCTGTCTGATCTCATCTGTCAACCTGTCCATCACTATTGCAAATAAGAAAGGGCTCAGAGCTGATCCTTGATGTAACCCCACCTCCACCTTAAATGCATCCGTCACTCCCACTGCAGACCTCACCGTGGTCACACTACCCTCGTACATATCCTGTACCAATCTTACATACTTCTCTGACACTCCTGACTTCCTCATACAATACCACAACCCACAACTCCTCTCTAGGCACCCTGTCATATACTTTCTCTAAGTCTACAAAAACACAATGCAACTCCTTCTGACATTCTCTGTACTTTTCCATCAACACTCTTAGAGCAAACATCGCATCTGTAGTGCTCTTTCCCGGCATGAAACCATGCTGCTGATCACTAATCATCACGTCCCTTCTTAACCTAGCTTCCACTACTCTTTCCCACAACTTCATGCTGTGACTAATCAATTTAATCCCTCTGTAGTTACTACAGTTCTGCACATCACCCTTATTCTTAAAAATCGGTACCAAAACACTTTTTCTCCATTTGTCAGGCATCCTCTCACTTTCCAAGATTTCATTAAAATATCTGGTTAAAAACTCCAATGCCATTTCACCTAAACACCTCCATGCTTCCACAGGTATGTCATCTGGGCCAACAGCCTTTCCATTCTTCATCCTCTTCACAGCTATCCTAACTTCCTCCTTGCTAATCCATTGTACTTCATGATTCACTATCCCCACATCATACAACCTTCTCTCCCTCTCATTGTCTTCATTCATCAACCCTTCAAAGTACTCTTTCCATCTGCTCAACACACTCTCCTCGCTTGTGAGTATGTTTCCCTCATTATCCTTTATCACCCTTACCTGCTGCACATCTTTCCTAGCTCGGTCCCTCTGCCTAGCCAATTGGTACAGGTCCTTTTCTTCCTCCTTAGTGTCCAACCTTTCAAACAACTCTTCATATGCCTTATCCTTAGCCTTCGCCACCTCTCTCTTTGCCATGCACCTCATCTCCTTATACTCCTGTCTACTTTCTTCATCTCTCTGAAAATCCCACTTCTTCTTTACCAACCTCTTTCTCTGAACACTTTCCTGTACTTCCTCATTCCACCACCATGTCTCCATGTCATCCTTCCTGTGTCCAAATGTGATACCAGGCACCTTTCTAGCTGTCTCCCTTACTAGCTCTGCTTTAGGTACCCAGCTATTTGGTAACTCTTCACTGCCACCCAGTGCCTGTCTTAACTCATCCCTGAACTCCACCTCACAATTACCCTTTTTCAATTTCCACCATTTGATCCTTGGTGCTGCCCTCACACTCCTCCTCCTCCTCCTCTTAATCACCAAAGTCATCCTACAAACCACCATCCTATGCTGCCTAGCGACACTTTCTCCAAATACAAAGTTATAGTCAATAATTTGTCCCACTATATATGTATACACACACACACACACACACACACACACACACACACACACACACACACACACACACACATATATATATATATATATATATATATGGATCTATGACTATTGAACCAAACTTCAATAGTCCGAATCCACAATCCCTGAACGCACTTTAATAAAAGCGCTTTCACTGAAAAAGTACTTTCGTTAAAGTCCGTTCAAAAAAAAAAAAAAAAACAATAAATCTTTTATGTAGGGGGGCTGTGCCCCCACTACTTTTATATTCTCACTCCGAGGTCGCACTACAGTGAGGAAAAGGGAATTCTCCCTTAACAGCACCATAGTGTTTTTTATATATATATATATATATATATATATATATATATATATATATATATATATATATATATATATATATATATATATATATATATACATATATACATACACAGAGAGAGAGAGAGAGAGAGAAAGTGAGCAAGTGAGCATGTATAACACTACCAAACATCTAGGTTATA